>NC_051060.1:22492562-22792562 GCF_904848185.1 Acanthopagrus latus
TGAGGAGGGGACAGCAGCCACAGCCATATTGTCTGGCACGCGTTAAAGGAGCATGACGCGCTTCCTGCGAACGGTACCTGAGTTCACGGAGGCGTGCGGAGACAGCGTCGTCTGTGTATTAGCTTTAATGACACTCAAAAAAAAAAAAAAAAAAAGAAAAGAAAAAGAGAGAGACCGAGCCGTGTGTGTGGCCGCCGCGCCACCTCATGTACCAGAGCGTGGTAACAAAACTTTGGGGCGGTGGAAAGTTTACAAAGCGTCAAATGCGGTGACAAAAGTCAACAAACAGCCCCAGCAAGCCAGCCTCCCTCTCTCTCTCTCTCTCCCTCTCTCTCTCTCCCTCTCTCTCCCTCTCCCTCTCTTTCTCTCTCTCTCTCTCTCCCTCTCTCTCTCGCTCCCCACGACACCCAACAGGAAGGCGAGGCTCCTCCGGAGAGCACGATACGGCACGTCTCCAGGTGACAGATATGTCACACCACCTAAAACCCTGTGGCACAATTATACCTCTGTCGCTCTGAAGGGAGATGGGAGGGTGGAGAAGGCGGTGGAGGTGGAGGTGGGGGGAGTAAGGGGGGAGGAGGAGGAGGAGATGGTTGGTACAGAGCGAGAGTGAGTGAGTGAGAGGAGAAGTGGAGGGTGTGCGGGGTTGGTGGTGCTGGTGGATGCTTTACTCCTGGCTTATTCAAAGAGACAGCCCAAGGGATGCCTCTCGCTCTTCTAACAAAGCACTTCTTTTTTTTTTTTTTTTGCCTTTTTGTTTTTTTTTTCTTCCATTTTTTTTTTTTTTTTTTCTTGAGTATTGCTGGGTGCGCTCCAGTCAAATCCTCTGGGCCCCAGTCTTCCCCCACAGCCATTTGAGGATGCCTCAGAAACTTTTTCTCGCAGACATCGGGGCCTGTTTTCGGTGCCGATGTTTCAAATGAATAATCCAACGCTGCTGCGGCCATGCAGAGGGGTTACTCGGGGAGTGGGGATAGATGGCGGCGGTTTAATGTCAGACTTCGCAGCTGAGGGAGCGTCACTTCATTCGTCGTAGCTGAGCCGCGCGCCGCTGACAGTCGGCTTCAGCTCGCTTTTAGGTAATTTTGCTAAAAAATCTTGATGAGCTTTTCTCCGGCTCCAACTTAGCAGAAAGCTAATAAAATATAAATAGAAAAAATGGGAGGAAAAAAAAAAAAAAAACATCTCTATTCACAAACACACAGTTTATATTAGCTCCCTCTGACATGTGATGACTTGAGAGTGCCTAATACGGGCCCACGGCTTTAACAATGCATGAGTGAGGGAAAGAGAGAGGGGACGTGCTCGCACTCCAACTAGGTCAAACTGTCTAAGGAACAAAACAGAACAGACCTCAAGTTTGCGGAAATCATTACAGGAAAACAAACTTGTCACTCGCTTGACACCCTTGACTGTTTTGCTTTCCGAAGCAGAGAACGATAATAATAATAATAAAAAAAAAAAAGAAAAATCTCCATTGCAAATTAGCCTCTATGGTTGTGAAGTTTTTCTCCCCCCCCACCACCCCCACCGCGTTTGAAATGCATATCAAAAAGCCAGCCAAAGCCACAACTTACCTTGTCGTTGACATCGGGGGACAGGAGAAGAAAAAGCACTTTTCTCTTCGAGAGCTGGTTTTTTCGATTGTATACACAAGCCCCCACAAAGGAAGATAAACCAGAGGCACACATTCATAAAATATACATTTGCTTCTTTGTCTTTCGTTAAGATCTTCAACAAATACTGCTGATGCAAGAAGGACAAAAAGAGAGAAGGTTACGGGGCGTTTGAGAAATGGAATTGCAGCAGCATGACTTAACCTCCCGTCGCACGGCGCTTTCTTTATGAATTACCGTTAATCATTAAAAAAAGAGATTCATTTATTCTTAAAGTGGCTTTAAGGGCATTTGCAGCCCTACTTGCCGCCACACTTCTTCTTCCTCTTCTTCTTTCGGGTTAGAGAGCGAGACGACTTCGAGTCTTGCGAGAACTCACCTCCAGTCGCTGCCTCTGCCATCGCGGCGACAGACGTGCGACACTTAGTTTGTCATTATGTTGTAATACAAGTTGATTGCGAGATATCACCCACTTCCTGGAAGTTTATTAACACCTGTCACCTGAATTTCTTTGTCACTTGGCGCGCATAGTCACTACCCAGCGAACCATGTAGGGCACCTGCTCCTCACCTTCCATGCCTGCATCCATGGCCACGCTTGCAACTGTGTGTGTGTGTGTTTGTGTATGTATGTGTGTGTGTATGATTGCCGGTACAGCAGAGAGAGCGGCGGGAGTGACAGCGCCCCTTCCCAAGGTCACGTCCAAGGAGAGTCGAGCCAATTACTATGCAGATCAGAGCTGATGGCGTTTAAGGGGATTGCTCCGATGCAATCACATTAGCTGGCCAGAGAGGAATCTCCAGGCTGACCCCAATCACAGGGGCTACAGCGGCGGGGTCAGCCAGGATGGAGGACTGCCGCCCATGTTTTCTTTTCACAAAACACTTTTTCCTTATCTCGAGCAGGCACGTGATTATCAAGCCAAACAACCGCCCTCCTCCTCCTCCTCCTCCTCCTTCGTCTCCTCCACCTTAAGGCTTTCCTACGGACGTGCACTTGCATATGTATGTTTTGGAGGATGCATACGGATACAGTACACAGCGTGAACGTTTTCGGCAGACGGACACACGAGCCGACAACGCTCACAGTTGACCACAGTTATCCGCAAACATATATTCTCACTTTTTCTTGCCATCTCCCCTCTTTCTCTCCCCCCCCCCTCCCCAGCTCTCCTCTCTTTCTCTCCCACTCGTCTTTCAGGTGAACGCCTGTCTGTGATCCGCCGCGGTCTTGGAGGGCAGATTGCAATTTACTCTCTCCCCGTGGGTGAGGTGTGTGTGTCCAGGTTGTAAATATGCCTCCTCTATCTCCCTCCCTTTTTTTTTTCTCTCTCTCTCCTCCTTCTCTTTTCTCCCTCTGCTGCACCCTTTCTCTCCTTCCGTCAGTAGTTTTCCCCCTGCTGCCCGTATGGCCAGTAATGAGACTGAGTTTGATCAGGTCGCCTCGGTGTTCCTGGAAAGATCTCACTTGAGCCACTGGCCCGTAATGGAATCTGCATCTAATGCATACATAAATCACACCTCTTTCAGGACATTTTCATATGCATAATGTCTTTCAGCCCCCCCCTCTCTCCCTCTCTCCCTCTCTCTCCTTCCCATTCCTCTTTCTCTCTCTTTCCACCCAATGAGCTTTGTATGGAGGGATATGGGGGGTGGTGGTGGGAGGGTGAGGTGGCGATGGAGGAGAATGGCGAGATGGAGAAAAAGAGAGGGGTGATGAGCCCCTCTTTTTTTGTGCCTCTTCTTCTTCTTTTTTTTTTTTTAAAGAGAGAGAGAGAGAGAGAGAGACCTGTCTGTAATTCTGTCCTGTCTATTGTGCTGACAAGACCGGCTGAGTGGTGAGATGATGCTAAGATTGGGGAGGATCTTCTTGAGGTGGCTGCTCGACATCTGTTCTCACTGTTAGTATCCTGTGTGAATGTGTGCGTACGTGTGTGTGTGTGTGTGTGTGTGTGTGTGTGTGTGTGTGTGTGTGTGTGAAAGAGACAAGAGTGAGGAGTGGGGGAGGTGGGTGATGGTGATTGGGGTGGGGTGGGGGGTGGGGGTGGGGGGGATAAAGGAGCTGAAAGAGAAAGAATAAATAATAATAGCCAAAAAAGAAAATTTGTCGAAAAAATCTCGCACATTGGTCGGACTTTTGGGAAGACTTGGGGAGGACGGTCGCCTCGGCCCCTCTCTCCCTCCTCTCCTCCCTCCTTCCACCTCTCTCTCTCCCTCTCTCTCTCTCTCTCTTCCTCTCTCCTCTGGAGGCTTTGTTATGTTAATGCAGACGGATGTGGCAGATTCACAGTGATTTTTCATCTGCCGGTGACGAGAGATAAAAGGCGAGTGACGAGGTGTCGCGATCGTCCTCACTGTTCGCCTCTCAGTCACTAACAAGCTTCTGCATTGTACCTCCGCCATTTTCCACGTGCTCCATTTGCATCTGCAAGCCTTCCACTTCATCCTCCCTCCTAAAAGTTTACGCCGTCTCGTTAGGGCCACGTAGGTGTGAGATTAAAATGTTGGGCACACTTTCATTTTCATAAGCGTAGTGACTGCGCCGCTGTGTGCATTCGTACGTGTGTGTGTGTGAGAGTGTGTGTCTACATGTGCATCTGCGCATGCTGTAAAGGAGATATTACCATACAGCATCCATGCTGGTGAATGTTATTTATTTATTTGAGTGCCTCCTAAGTACATGGCACTTTTTTTTCTCCCCCCCCACCCCCACCCCCTCCCCGTAGGTGCTCTGCATCTCTTTAGATGATACAAGCTGCCATATCAGCACAGGCTAACCCATTCTTAATCACATTTGCATTTTTATTTTGAGATATTCCTCAAACGTTTGCATTATTGAGGATTTATGATGAGCTCTTCGCCTGATCCTCCATCAACTTCACTCATAAAGAAGGTTCTCCATAACTCACAGGCGAGTGGAATATGCTGTCCCCCCCCTGAAGTAATTAGATAGCAGAATTCTGATATGGAAAGTTTGAATAAATCACTTTGTTTATGAGTGCTGAGGCCTTGAGAACAGGGGCGTCGAAAGGGAGCCCTATTCACACCACGGGAAGAGGGAGAAAAATCCACCGAGTGTGTTCTTTTTTTCTTTTTTTTTATTTCTTGCTACAGCGCTGTCGAAGCGCTTTGATTTGAATCTTTAGATGCTAAATGTTAAGATAATTCCGCTCTCACTCTCTTTGGTCTCATTTTTTTTTTTTTTCGCAGTTCAGGCAATTCGTTTCCACCCATTACGGTCACATTCAGTGGTGGAATATAAGGAAGTACGTTTCTGATACTAAATACTTCAGTATTTCCATTTTCTACCACTTTATACTTCTATTCTACCGTATTCTTGGAGAGCCAGCTGCAGCGTTAAAGTGATGAAAACATTAATGCATTAATGATTGTAACCCAGTACGAGAGGATCGCAGCGTTACACACACGTTCACTTCGAAACACAACAAGTATGTCTGCACATGACGTTGCTATGATGTGATGACTTTTGTTTGAAATCAGCAACTACATCACGTCTGACGGATTGTAACACACCTGAGACAGTGACGTCGCATTCACAAACATTTCTACATAATGTAGCTTTAAGTAAAAGATCTGAGTACTTCTGGCACAACTGTTTATTAAAGCAACTGCAGATATCTGGAAAATGCATCCCGATACAGTTCCTAGTTACCTTTAAAGAAATGTAGTACGTGTTGTAATCCAAGTATCACAACGTGAAGGTAATGTAACGTGCAAATAAAGATAATGATGATAATATTTTGGCTTCACTCAACACCAGAGTGATGTCGTGTGAGGAGACTGTCAGAAAACTGGATTCCTGTTACGTTCCCTGCTCAATCCTACTCAGTGTTCCTGTAATCTGATTACATTTATTTTTCTGTACCTTTGCCAGACTACAGTTTCCTTTTCTTGTATCCTGATTACTTTCTCCCATTACCTGCCCAAGCCTGATATCTGGGAGCAGAGTAGCATCACTGACACCAACAGGGTCAATTTGGTCGAAACAAGCAGTCGGACAATCAGACTGTTTTTCTGAACTACTTTATTTGGAAGTAAAAACCAAACTTAACACACAGGACAAGTGTGTGTGTGTGTGTGTGTGCAAAAAAAGTACAGTATGTTAAGCTGAACCAGGAAGTTGGTCTGTAGGACCTCAGGAGAAACTTTTGCAGCCAAACATATTATTTCACAAAAGAAATGGCTGTAAAACATTTTTTTTTATTGTTGCAAAACAAACTACAACATGATGCCTGTAATCAGAAGAATCTGAGCCATGAAGTCCAGGAAATGATTTTAGGCTTTTTTTTTTTCATTTGAGTCAGCAGAAAGTGGGAGGAATAAGTCACCTGATGATGTCATCAGTGTTTATTCAACTCGGGCATCGAGATAACCGAGTCATAACTGGAAGCACTGCGTTACAAAAACTGTGAAAAGAAAAAGAAAAAGACGCCCACTGCACAGGGAGGGTCTGATCAAATGTTCTGTCAGGCTGCATTATGGGAAATGTAACAGCTAGTAGATTAAACTGAGATAATTCTGCTGCCACACAACTTTATGAGAGTGACATAATAGATCACCAAAGTGCCTTTAATATAATCTAATATAAATCCTGACAGGAGGGTTTGTGTTACATTAGTTTTCTTTATAAACACGTTGAGTTTGTCTGTCAGGGTTTATTTAAAAACCGTCTGATTTGTCTTCCTGCTTCCGGTCCGACGGCACCACAATAGGATGATGAAATATTTACATCCCGTCATGTAAAATGGCTTTAAAAACATCAAACAGTGTAAAAAGTAAAAGGAAAAAGAAAAGAAAAATACTATTTTCTGAAAAGAAAATGATGCTTTGATATAATATATATAATTCATCAGGCTCTTAGCTTCATGTTTGTGTGTTGGAGAAACGTATTAAGCGTCTGCTAATGTTGGTACTTCGGGACAATGACCTCGAGCAGGTGAATCCCACTGTCTCATCCTCTGTCTCAAAAATTCAAATGATGTTCTCTCCAATGCAAAATGAGTGTTTTTGGCAAATCTATGGGAAATGAATCAAGCCGAGTTTTTATTAAAAAGGATTTGAATATTCAAATGAACGCTTGACTGATCTTTTGTTTAAGCCCTCTTCCTGTCACCAGTTATTAGCTGAAGAGGGTGAAAAAGTTTCCCATATTTTGGCGAATTTCACATTGGATTTACACTGGAGGGGATTTTATTAAACCATTATTTACATTGACTCATTTCCATTTTGGTTTCCCCTACAGAAAGTTCAAGCTTGACATTTTTTGAACAAACTTCTGTGTTTTTTTTTCCTTATTAGCTTTTATTATAGATTTGCGATGATGCGTCAGTAAAAATAGGATTTCTCCCATTCACTGTTTACAGAGATATAATTGGCTATCTGGAACAGGGAGGTATTTGGCGGTGTTGGGGCTGAACTTTCGGAGGGGGGGGGTGGAGATGAAACAGAAGAATTACTGCCTCAGTGCCTCTGCCTAACTGTAGGTAGTTATTCTACAAATAGAAATCTCTGCCTCGTGATAATTACTGCCACACACTCGGTGGAAGTGATGCAACGTGAATGTGTGAAGCCATTGTACGTAGGGGATCAAAATAATGACATGTCGACCCATGAGAGGAAGGGATTAAAAATGAGATGGATTGTTTCTTTGCATGAAGAGCAGTTCAGTGATGTTGAACAAGAGGAATTCGGTGCAGTGATTCAAAAAAGGACAACTTGCCCTCTGTGTGAGGCGCGTTAAACAAACCAAGTAATAGTGGCAGACTTCCCATTAATTAAGCTTGAAGGATTCAGTTTCAATCCTCCATTTGTTGATGGGGAATTGCATACTTCACAGCCTCTGCCCCTTTGATGGTAGTTTTGGGACCAACAAATTGATTGATGGATAGCTATTTGCATGTATCTTAAAATGCATCTTTTTTTTTTTTTTTCTTCTCCCCATTTCGGTGAAAATAATGGAATGGAAGTAAAGTGTGTGTGTGGACGAGGCTGGTCGTGTGTGTGTGTGTGTGTGTGTGTGTGTGTGTGTGTGTGTGTGTGTGTGTGTGTGGGGGGGGGGTCGGCTTGTTAAGCAGAATTCATTTTCCACCAGATCATAATGCAATCATAGTTGGCCTGCTTTATTGTGCCAGTCAGCGTGCACACACAGACACACACACACAAATACATCTTACTCTGTTTAGGATTTGATTTTATTATTCCATCTCACTGTGTCCTATTCAAGCATGCACAACAGCCAGACATTCCTATTTATTTATTCCCAGACTTTTATAATCAGCCATATCAAGCATGTGTAAAAGAAAAAAAAAAAACGCTCTTACACACTTCCGCGGCGTCTCGCGTCGGGGGTTTTGAAGCAAAGTATCACTTTTGTTGGCGGCGCACACACAAAAAAAGAGCGCGGCGCGATTACATGTTGGCCTGCTGTAAGAAAATTGAAACCCCTGCATAATCCCGCCTTAAGGAAATTACTTTGATTTCCATGTTCATGGCAATTTCATTATTGATGAGGCAAAGTGAATTGGCAGAGGTGGTGTCCAAAGACCTACATTAAGTGCAATATTCAAATTGTCCCCCCCTCTCTCGGTATGAGCTGTGACCTTCGGGTGCCATGAAAGCCCAGCCTTATAACCGAGGCAGTTAGTTTGCCTAAGGCATATGAGATATAAGCATATGTATATTGATATATTGAGGTAGTTCGTCCCTCGGCAATGCAATGAAGCGGCATATATATTTATATCGAGGTGTCCGGTTGGACGCAGCGCCTGTGTCCGCTGATGAGAATGGGTATCTGGCTCCGCAGCATGTGGGTGAATTTACTTGAGGTAGTGTATGCAGGGGTTTCAATCTCCCTGCAAACCATTTGAATATAGGCCGCTGATTTATTACCTTATTTGGTCTGTCTTCTGTATGCAAATGCATTAGTAGGGGGCGGCTGGAAGTAGGGTTGAGGGTGGCGGTAGCGGTGGTTCTGGTGGCGGTGGCGGTGGGGGGGCACACTTTGGTTGTATGCATAATGAGATTCCCAGGGTCATCCCTCCGGTGTGTCAGGGACCCGTAGTGAAGAAAGCCTCCAGGGGATGGAGCAAAAGTTGAAGGGGGGGGGGGGGGGGTTGATGTGTGAGCTTAGGGGGAGGTTGCAGGGGGAACGGTCCCCCACTAGGCAAAGTCCCCAGGTGCCCTCCTATACCCCACCACCACCACCACCACCACCACCCTTCACCCCTCCTTCCTAAACTCCTGGCACTTCCTCAGCCTATCCGCTGCCAGCTCCGTCTGCCCCCGCCACGCAACCTAGCTTGCGCTAAGTGTCTGCTGTGGCTCTTGGCTCAGTGGAAGTGCATTAGCCCTCATGACAATGTACCCCCACCACCACCATCACCACCACCCCCACCACCACTGCCAATTATGGATCTGATCTGTGTGTTTAATAATTGCCCTCTTCAGACGCATTCAATTGTGTCCAAATGGGAGTGGAATTGATTTTTTGTAGGATATTAGCCGATTACTTTGAGTGCCCCCCTAATTTGAATCGATTTGAATAATGGTTATTCATGTGATCTTTGCCTTCGCTACTGTGCCGCGCAACGACACGCCCTCAAGGTGCAGCGCCGCCACTGTGATAAGTACACTGTATACACAAGTGTCGGCGTGCGTGCCGGGGTTTGATATTACACGTTCTTTCATAACCTGAGAAAATGTTAAAATGATTAATACATTAGAGGAAAGAAAAAGGGAGATTGCAAGGGGCATAGATTAATACCAAATCTTAAGACTCATCCTTTTAGCTGGAGATCAAACTGTTTCATTTTCATCCTGAGTGAAGCCAGATTTTGAGAGAGCGCCCCGGGTCCCTTTAATGAAACTCTATCAGGAACGGGACCTTTTTGATCGTCGCTGCTCCAAACTGTAAACAGATATATGTTGTTTGTTGTTATTTATTTATTTATTTATTTTTTATCTTCCATTCACTTGCTTACATGTGTGGTTTTCGCACGAATAAGCACACAGGATCAGGATGAAAATTTATGAAAAAAGACGTCCCGCCCCGCAAAAAGAAAAAAGAAAACAAAAAAAAAAAACTGGCTTCTGTTGAGCATATATGCAAAGCGTGGACCTGGGTGCTCTCATCCGTGGCTGAGTGAACGCCGGCCCCGGCCATCATATGTGTCTCGAGGAGGACCGGGGCGGCACAGACAGTGATTTACCCCCCCAATAGATAGACAATAGGCCTGTCTGACACTTAAAATATTAAAGAGTGGAATATGCACCGCTACGTTGATCTTCACTATCAATATTTAACATCCTCTTATGCATGTATGCTGAGTTGTCCAATTTCATTAAGGCCATTTGTCATCCTGGAGGGCACTGGTCTTGGGGCCCGAAGAAGCCCAGGGACAAAGCGAGGAGGGGTGGTGGTGGTGGTGGTGGGGAGGGTGGAGGTTTGTGTCACCAGCACCCATGTGTCGGTGGGGGTGAAGGCGATCTGACTTCCTTACTGTAAATGTCACTGAAAAACCCAGGCAGCAACACAAACAATTACAGTCTGTTGTTTTGTTCTGTGACTCTGGTTTTAAGTGTTAATTGTATGAAAAGGGGGGCGGCTGAGCGGTTGAGTGGTTGAGACACGATCAGCAGCGTCTGATGTGGATTTAACATGAAAATTAGGTATTTCTGGATCGTTTCTGTGCCTCTCCTCAATGTACATGTGTTACTCAGATCTGTCACAAGCGGCGAGTGAATCAACATCTGGCTTTCATTTACTCAGAATTACGCTTTGAATGTCATTGTGTGGGTACACGTTCACCCCCCCCCCCCTTTTTTTTTTTTTTGTCATTATAGCGAAAAAGTACGAGCTCCAAAGAGAAAAAGGTGCGAGGAAGTATATAACCACAAATTGTGCATTCATCAGTTTGTGTCTATTCTGTGGGCGTCGCTTCTGAGCACGTCGACTAAGACAACGCGGTATACACGGAGCTCTATTTGCTCCCCGTACATTTCGACTCGTGTTTATCACATTTCCTCTAACAATACATCTCGATTCCTAAAGGCACAGAATCTCAAATGTGACATTTTAACAACCCTTATTCCTTTCACGCCGCACCATTTCCGTTTTGCACTTTAGTGTCATTTTCATTCCAAACCTGAATTACCAATTTGTCTTTGTGGCACGGGCAATTTACATGCATCCGTTTCAGGTTTTTTTTTTTTTTTTTTTTTTTTATATGCAAAATGCACTAAAGTGTAGCATTTTTCCCATCACAAGGATATTTTCCTGGGTCTAATTTCATGGTTTTGATGGTGAGTGAGTCTGTCTCGGAGGAACTGTACCTCTTGTTCTCATAGCTCCTGGGTGACGTCTTGATGACAAGTGTCTTTAATATGCATGGAGAATGGCAGGTCCCACATTTTGTCCTCACAGTTTTGCATGTTGAGGGGAAATTGCCCGGCGTTGAGGCTGCGGTTACTGTAGGAGACGAATGTCAGTTACCATTCAGAGAGAGACCCGGGCTTTTTATGATTATTGCCTCTGTGTACCACCATTAAAAACAGAGTGGGGGGAATTGTCCGTGTGGCGTTTTTGGCTGGCTTGCGCGGTGGCTGTGTTCCAGCAGGAAGGGTTGCACAGACATTTCCCTCACATGAAGGAGGCACAGTGATCCCACGCCAAAGCCTGGAGGCCTGTGTCCTTCCATGCCACGGCCAGGCTTAAATGGAATCTGAGGGCTCATTTGCTTTAACACAGAACCGTGTTTATCAGGTTTATAGAGGCAAAACAAAAGGCGTTAAGCTCTGCAGAACTGACAGATTTCTCTACCGAGTTTTCAACACCACTGACACCGCGCAGTCGTAAAGAAATTCCTACAGATATTACTCAGAGACTGCTACGACTTTGAGATTTGTTGATGTGGAAGTCGAGCCGTTAATGTCAGCGTAGGAGAGTGCAGGTGTCTCCTCCACCTGCAGTCTCAAACCACCGAGGGTTTGAATCCAGTGCACAGCCTTTTCTCTCCCTCTGCGCTGAAACTGTTTGTGCCACGTGATGATCTAACAAGAACATGAAGAAGTTGTATCTACCATGTGAATTTTTGTGTTAGATCTGACTGACTTCGGCGTTTTATTAATCAAATATTTGTCTGCACCTGCTGCTCAGTGACGATATTCTCCACGTTACTGCTGCAGCTCACTGGATTTGTATTTTGCTTTATTACTTCTAGTTTCAGTTTCAGCGTGTTTCTGTAGATGACAGTAAACACACCTTGCTGTCTGTAATAACAACACTGTCGCTCCACTTCTCTAGCCTTAGCATAACCGCATTTCTTTTTTTACTTCTTTGACCACCTCCTCTTTTCTCTGAGCTCAAGCATCTTCACAGCAGATCCACAGAAATCCAACTAGCTCGCACGGTCGTCCTCAGACCGTCTCTTCTGCTTGCAAGCAACATCCTCTCTGGCAGCTAGCTTACCGTTAACGTGAACCCTCTCCAGAGGTTTCTGCAGGTTTCTTTTCTCACTCAGTTGCACAATAAATACGTATATTGCACTTGACTGTTATGTTTTTGTCCTTTTCCCTGCAGCCAGTAGCATTTTGCTAACTCGATTCGTCTTCGTGGGGGAATGTTGTGGATAAATTCTTAAAAACAAACCGAACAATCGACCTGAGAAGTTATTTTATTTCATATTTTAACCAGGAGAGTCTCTTTGGATTGTGTTATGTCTTTTTTTTTACAAGCAAGAAACCCTTGGCAACGTGACACCACAGAGAAACTAACAGAGTCACATAAAAATCATTTACAACAGTCACTTATGGACAGAACGGTAACATAGGCCCTAAGAGACACGGCGAGGAGAAACACAAGGAGGGAGTTTGTCTTTTTCATTTCTGCATGATGTTAGCAGAAAAGAAGAAAATATATTCAGAACTATCTTTTCATTATTATATAATCAGCTGAAGAAGTGGAGAACAGATTTAATCACCTTACAATGAGAGTGGATCCTCTTCCACGGAGCCCGACATGTTGCCCTGCGTGTTTCTACAGTAGCCCAGAGTGGACAAACCAGACGCTGACACTAAAAGCGTTTTAGTTTCCACCTTAAAGTGACAGGTTAAGTTTTTGATGTGGGGTGGATGAACAGCACATGGCACCAACAGGGACCGACAGCAAGACGTATTTTAGCCACCCTGAAAGAAAGCGTGCCTAAAAAGAAATTGGGAATACATTGCTTCAACTGTACAACATCTGCATTACTACGTAGCAGTTGTACAATCGCACGTAAAAAACGCCAAACTACTGTTTAAACGAGGGCGAGTTGAGGGATGTTTAGTTGTTTGCAATCTGCAGCCTCACCACTAGATGTCACTCAATCCTTTACTACAGATCTTAAACGTAAAGTAACTTTAGGATGTTGTTTGTAACTTGTGTGACAATCAAGGAAAATCGTTGAAAAGTATGAATTTGTACCTGAAATAATGTGTCACTCATTGTTGTTGTTGTTGGCGTTATTGGTGCTAATACACTGCAAAAGTATTCATCTCATAAGTCATTTAGTTTTATACTCAGCGCTGAAATCTTTCCAGAAGCTGATCGGTTCTGACAAAGCGAACATGTTCTCGCAGCCGGTCCTCTCGCTCTCTCTCTTTTTCCTACACCGGGCTTGTTTGGAAACAAAGATTTGTGTCTTGAAGCAGAGCTGAATCAGACGCGTCACTCCGGCGGCATATAGACGATGACAAGTGATGGCCAATTATTGAGAGTTGGCAAATTGTTGAAGTATCTCAACAACCGCGGAGATATCTTTTTACTTAAAGGATATGAATACTCAATGAAGTTGCTTGTTAGGATTGTTTTGTGGTGGGTGTTACTTTCCAAAAAAAAAAAAAAAAAAACACATTTGAGATCTTGTTTTATTTTTTTCCCTTCTTCTTCACGTCTTTTGTCACCTCCTCATGTGTCCTTTCCCACCTCGGTGACACTCTCTGCAGTCCATCCAAACACACTTACGCACATATCACATGACACTCTGTCACACACACACACACACACATTCCCTCTCACCACCAACCTCTTGTCTTTCTCTCACACTTCTACACACACACACACACTCACACACACCTCTGGTGGCCATATCCGCCACACTTCTTACTGGCGCTAATCAATCTTACAATACATTCATCATCAGCTCCCCACCGCAGGCTCCATCCCCGCTGAGTGAAATCTCATTTAGGCCTCTTTGGATGTTTCACTGCACTGGAAATACGCAATTACATCACGGACATGGGGGGACCGGGCCCGGCAGGAAGCAGCCACCGACAATTAGACACCAAACAGACCAGGTGTGAACTGTGCGGCACACCACAGAAGAAGAGTCTGTGTTTAGAAAGTTTATCCATCCGTCTATCCGTCTATCTACAAAGCAAGAACTAACTATAGCAGTTGTAGTATAATGGTTGTAGCCGAGCATTTCCCTCTGAAACAGAACAAGAATGAAGTGACACACACTGGAAACACTCGAGTAAATCTTAAAATGACAGCGCACTACTCGAGTGAATGTACTTAGTTACATTCCACCACAGGTTATTCATCAGATAAAGTCTTAGTTTGGCTAAATCTTGAGCGTATGCTTCATTCGCTGCACATTCAGCCACTGTTGATGCAAAACATTTCAGATTTTTACACATTAAATTCTGGTTTCTGTTTTGTTTTACACCTTTTTTACGACCTTGCACGAAAGATTGAATTTCGTTTTAAATTAAATTACAATCTAGGATGGCACTCGGCGGAGCACAAAGGCCCAAAAGACCCTTTTAATTTAATCAAGCCTTATCCAGTATCAAACTCACAACTGCTTTAACTCACCAAACCTAGCATCCAGCAGCTCTCGCTCATAGATACGAGCCACCAAAAACTCTGCTTTCTTTTTATTTCTTTCCTCGAGTTCCATGTATTATTCCCTGAGAAATGATTCATGGAAATCTATTCAGTAGTTTTTTTTCTTGTGTAATGCTGCTGACAAACCACCCAACCAACCAACCAACCAACCGACAGACAGACACGGGTGGAAACATAACCCACTTGGCGGGCGTGACGACATATCTAATGAAATGAGTTGTACGAAGACAACATAATTATCTTCGCTAAATTAGTAAACTACCGGTCTCAGATCTTGAGAGAACTCCGTGCGAGGGCTTGATTACAACCAAACCCCACATTACTGTAACGGTTTCCTATGTATGTCATTGAGCTGACAGCTCCTCCGACAGCCAAAGTAACGCTGGCGTGCAGCGGAGGGAGGAGGTTCCTGCAGGTAAACAGGTACATGATGACTCCAGCGGTCCTCTACACACCTGGAGGGAGTTTCTCAGGAGGAGGATTACAGGTAACAGATAATGTGCAGCTTCTTCTCCTGCTTTAAACAAACTATTACAGTGTCATGATGCTGTACAGTATACGCTTTCTTTTTCCCCCTGTAAAGAAGAAATAACCTCTGAATAATTACAACATTAAAGCTGCTGAACAATGCGACGGTCAGCGCGGCTGGTGGACACACACTTTCATTAATTATCACTTAGCTCAAGCTGATCTGATCGATGCATTTTCGCCGCGGTGGCGATAAAGCTCGACTCTTAACACGATGACAAGATCGCTCTTTGCTTCGCCGGCAATGAGAGGACCAGTGTCCTTCAGACATGTTTGAGTGTGTGCATGGTATACACATGGAGCACCCTGACATATGATTGTGAATAAGCATGCAAAGCAGACATCTTTACAGTTGCAGGTGTGTGTGTGTGTGTGCGTGTGTGTGTGTGTGTGTGCAGGGTTCACAGGCCCGGGCTTTGACATTCACGCTACACCACCTACGCACTGGGGTCCCATCTCGGGGTCATTTACATATCTTTGAAAGACAGATTGAAAAGAAAGAGAAAGGAGGGAATGCGGAGGGAGGGATTGGTGGTAGGGGTGGAGGGGTGGAGGAGAGAAAAAAAAGAGATAGATGGAGAGAAAAGAGAGGGATGGAGGGAGTGAGGAAGAGCAAGGGGGGGTGGGAGAAAAGAGGGAGGAAGACCAAGCCGGAAGATTACATTCCCCCCATCTAGAAAATGAGGGGGAAAAGGCAGGGTGTGTAGGGGCCTACTGGGAGGATCCTTATTCATATTTGTGTGTGAATTGTTTATCACGGTGACAGAAGCGTGCCAGGGCTGAGATAAAGGCAGCGCTCCATCACGGGGCTGTGACAGCGGGAGGACACGGCGCGCACTCACCGCAGCAGCCCCAGAAATATTATTAATAGATGCTGACTTGATTTGCCACGATTGCAGCGTCTTGGCACCGCTTGATTGTGGCCTGTGAAGTTCCGTCCAAAGGGGAAGCTATTTTTCATGAAGTGACAGAAGTCTTCGCGATTTCTATCCCCCCCCCCCCTTCCTCCTCCCTCCTCCTCCTCTTTTCCTCCCACCACCCACCTCCCCCCCTCCCTCCTCCTCCCCCCTTCTTCTTCCCCTCAGTTGAGCGGTTGCATCTCTTTCCAAGGAGCTGATATGCAAGGCTGCTTATTATGAGAGCGGTGTCAGATTCAGAGAGAAAAAGCCAGGCAGAAATAGTCTCTCCTTTGATGGGATGGCCTGTGAGATGGCCTGTAGATGATATCCGGTGTGTGTGTGTGTGTTAAGGCAGTATATGAGTGTGTGTGTGTGTGTGTGTGTGTGTGTGTGTGTGTGTGTGTGTGTGTGTAAGCGTGTAAGCGTGGCCATAAACTTCAGTAGTTTCGAGCAATATCACAGCTTTAAGAATATTGGAAAAAATTTGTTATCACACGTGCACATACATAAATTCATAAGTTCACACAAAGCTGGTAAACACAGGTTTTTCTTTTTTAGCAGCAGTGACGATGCACACATTAGAAAGCCCCGTCCTCACAGCGAGGATGAAGGCTGAGCGGGAAGCTCAAAAATCCTCTCCTTATTGACGACACACGATTTTTTTTTCTTCCTCCTCACTCCACGCGATATCTTTGCCGGCATCGTGGGAGGCTCGCTTTCACTTGCTCCTCCACATTTTTTAAAAACCACACACTGGGTGTGTACTTGTGCAGCCATGAGAGGGCATTGCAGTCCCAGATGTGTCAGGAAAGTGTGAATAAACTTGGGTTTTTTTTTTTTCTTTCTTCTCTTTCCCTGTCAAAGTTCAGCTCATACACACTTTGTCTTCGTGACTCTTGTTTTGGAATTTCAGTCCCGGGCCGGCGACTGGTTTCACAGGCCTCACCCGCCCGACGAACAGCACCGAGGAGCTCGCTGAGGGTGTTCGACGACAATGAAATAGAGACAGAAACCTTTGTATTGAACAGTGTAATCTCAAACCGCAGACAAGCCTTGCTGACGGGAGTTGAAAGCTGGCGAGTGCAGTGACTTCACAACATCTGTAGACCGCCGTCATAACGGCAGGGCCGCCTCAACCTTTCTGACCTTGTTTGCTTTCGCACTTATCAAAACGACCATGAGATCAGAACGTGGCGGAGTTTCTCAGGTCTCTCTCTGTCGCCACACACACATATACACACACACACACACCTGCACCTGACAACCGCAGGCTGTGTCCTCATTGGCGTGGAGACGGGAAGGAGCTGCGGTCACACACACACACACACACACACACAGAGACATACACAGACATACACTGCAGCGGAGTGCTGTGCTGGTGGGGCACTAACCTCATACAGGATGTGCGCTTGTCTCTGTACAGGCCTTATCTCGGTGCACTGCACTGCTACTGCAGCCCAGAGGCCACAGTGTGGGCGTGACACCTGCCTGGGAGAGAGAGGAGGTGGGGTGGGGGAGGAGGAGGAGGAGGAGGAGGAGGAGGAGGGCCGGGGGGAGGAGAAGGGGGAGCAGGAGAGTTGACAGAACAAACTGAGAGATGAGGAGAGTGAGATACCTCGTCACCTTTTTGCTTTTTTAAGAGGCCGCAGTCGCGAGTTCGTTTCTAACTCTTCTGTTTCTGGGTGACAAACTGAGCAGCCTGATTCCACGAGCATGGAGCTGCTGCTGCTGCCACCCATGTAGCCCTGAAACACACACACACACACACACACACACACACACACAGAAACATTTCCCTTTACTATATTCCACGCATGCATTGCTTTGAAAACTGCAGGAGATCTGTTCAGTCTCCTGACAAATAGTCAATGTTCAGTATCGGCTGACAAATTAATTCCAATAATATTCAAATACAGCAGCGGTGGCGGCGGTGGCGGCGGCGGCGGCGGCTGCGGCGGCGGCGGCGGCAGCAGCAGGTCATCTTTATTCAGCATTATGCTTTCTGCTCTGAACATTGTTTATTCAATCTGCACCCGTGCCGGCCGCCGTCTACTTTGGAGTGCTCTGTTTTTTCGAGCAATCTATTTCTGATATTGCTCTATTTTCCTGAGACAGAGTGATATTTTCACACTGGCCTGGTAATATTACACAGCCCTTAATGGAATCATGGTGCCGCCGCCTCCCACCACCACCACCACCACCAACGATTTGAATAAACGCATTCAATTAAATCAAACCTGGAATACTGTAGCTTTTAATTGAAAGGGAATTATCCTCTATATGATTTCAGAAACGATCTCTGGGGAGGTAGTGGTGCTTTTCAACAACTCACCAATTAGACACTTGTCTCTTAAATGGAAACTACCTCCAAAGGAAATGCCCCGCATTAGGGCTTAATGATTTGGGCACTTACCACTTACGGTAGCAATGAATTTCTTTTCTCGTTAAAACAAGACATCATTTTATGGATTCATAAAAGCCGCAGTTCTGTGTATACGGTGGAAAGCGATGGAGGAACGCTGGTGGAAAAGAAAGCAGCACAGTTATATATATATATGGTGTCATATGTTACTTATTTAATATGACATTATTAAAAAAAAAAAAGAGAGTATATATTAAAAGACGGAGTTAAAAGTTTGAGTTATGCCCAAAACCACAGTTTTAACAGTATAAATGATAATATAAAACCCACAAGAGTAAAATTGATTAAAAACTTAATGAGATCTGGCGCTTAAATCAACATTTCAAGAAGAAAAAAAAAAAGAAGAATTCCTCTAATATAATTTCGTATGATTTCATTTATGCGAGCGAGGGATCACAAATCTGCAGGTGATGAGTTTTTATTCCACATTCAGCGCAGCCATAATATTGACAAAAGAGGGCAGCAGGCTGCTTCTGACCGGCCAGAACCTCCCCGCTCCGGAGAGACGGAGTAGACGGAGTAGAGACGAGACTTGGCCAGAGACGATCCGGGCCTGGTTTTGCTCACTGAAGACGGGCCCTGCCTGTCTGCTCGCCTCTGCCTCCCTTGGCTGCCTGTCTGTGTGAGTGACTGCGAGATTGGTTTATTTTAGTTCATCATCTCCCTCATCAATCTTTTACATGGGACCGGGGTCGGCAAAGATGACAAAAGTGAATCGCTTATGTGGTCTAAAGTTTCTGGCAGTGACTCGGTGTGAGTAAACACAAAAGACTCGCTCGTCCCTTTCTTCTTCAGCGCCACCCGCTCCTCCTCCTCCTCCTCCTCCTCCTCCTCCTCCTCCACACACCACCCTCCTCCTCTGTCACACGCTCCCACTTTCCCTCTCTCCCTCTCCCTCTCCCTCTCTCTCCCCCCACCTCCTCACACCCCTGCCACTCACCCCTTTCCAAAGATATATGAAGGCAATGTGTGGATCTGGTTGGCTTTGTGAACTAGGTGCCAGACCACATCTGAGAGGCTGTGCTGAGGGAGCAGATTGCATGGTGACGTCTTTCTCTCCTCTCCCTGTTCTTCCTCCTCCTCATGCGCTCTTCTTCTTCTTCTTCTTCTTCTTCTTCTTCGTCGTCTTCCTTCACACGAGGTGCTGGAGGTGACCGTTGACTGACACATGCCTTCTATAACTGCCACGCGTCTGACTCCTTTCTCCAGATCCTGCGGCCCACATGTCCACTCCAGACTGATTCGCATTCGTGTAAATCTGCTGACTGGCTACTGTGAGGCGCTGTGAGGGCGGCGTGGGTGGGGCAGATTACGAGGGGGGCCTCGCAGAAGTGACGATGGCCCTCCGACAGTTCTAATCAGGAATGAGATGCAGAAAGGCTGAAAAAAAGAAAAAAAGAAAAGAAAAACGGCAAATGGATAGACGAGCATGGAAAAAGAGGAGTCTCCACTTGGCCTTTTGAATTCAAACACATGTCAGATGTTGTAAAGACTTGTCAAAGTGGGGAGAAAAAAACAGGGACATACAGGAATGAAACGCTGGGAGACACTGGTTACTGAGTGTTATTAGTGTAGCCTGATATGAAAATGGAAACCATGTTGAGAACCTCTGCAGCACAACATCTAACAGGCCGAGTCGCTCACCGCTCCCCCTACATTCATCAGGGGAAGGTCTAATCGGACCAGGTGAAGTGAACTCTTCTGGACCTTTGACTTTCGGTTCTTATTGTTTTTTTTCAAGGTGATCCTTATTATCAGCAGTTAGCCTTCATGCAACAGTCAGAGTGAGGCAGGAACTCAGGAAGTGGCTCACAGCAAACCTCCCTCCTGCAAGTCATCATGAATATTAACGCAAATCTTCTACTCACTCTTAAATTTTGAAGATATTTGGATCCTTCTAGCTTCAGACATCATCCTGTGGATGTGATTTTCCTCTGAGCACGGCTTGTTTATTCAACTATCAAGATATTCATCAAATAAATATTGTAATTGTATTATTACCTTGTTTATATTGTAAATATTACTCTTCTGAGTTTGAATTTCTTTTAATTAGATGCTTACACCAACATTAAAAAGACATTTATCAGCGCTTGGAAAACTAGTAAACAGAATGATTAAGAATGAAAAGTTTATTATAATTTATTTTAATAACGTTTCCATCATATACACATACACCTGTTATGTCTTTGATTGAACTTTACTGACCTTTTTTGTTGCTTTATAAACATCTAGACACATTTTATTATGTATCTATTAGTAGTTAAAGATTTACTAACAAGAAATGCTTTTTATTACCATTCTGTAGACTATTTACACGTTTCTTATAAGAAAGTGTCTTGTGATGTCAAACAACAAACATGCTAAAGGGGAACTTTGTTGTTTTGGAGAAGATAATAAAGTGCTTTTGTATAATTTTTTATATTTACAATATGAAAAGGTACTGATATAACCTCAGAAATATTTGTTTTCTTTCGTAACTGAATAAAAAAGCTGTTCAAAGAGGAAAATAAGGCCCAGAATATAGTTAGAAATTAAAAAAGATGGCAGGGTCTTCCACATGTTAAGTAATTATCTAGTAAAATAGTATGAATTTGTTTATTCGGTCATGAATTTGAAGAGTTTACTTATCTTATCTTGCGATCTTTCTCTACTGATTAAAATTTCTTCCCAAAAACTACATGATGCACCTTTAATGGTTAATCTGTATATCGTCTTTTTAACTTAAAGAAGCATCTCACGAGGACTTGTCTGTTGTTCTGTCTCCTAAAGGACTGCAAATTAAAATATCGTCATCCAGAAATATGGCTGCAACAATTATATTCTTGATTTGGTCCATAAATTAAAATATGAAAACGTTAGAAAAGCTGTTGAGTTGATTAAAATGTCTTGTTTTGTCCAATAAACAGCCAGAATGTATCTGGGTTAATATCAGAGAAGCCTCAGGAGGCCAGAAAATATTCATATTTTCTGAGCTCAAACATTATTTCCCCCCTCAAAATAAATAAATAAATAACTTAGCGATTGATTTTCCACCAGTTGACCAGTTGTTTCTATGAGGATAATTGAATTTTGAGCCCAGATTGTCTCACAGAGAACCTGAACAGACCCTGAACACATCATGAAGCGACATCATGTCGTCCACCGGTCGTGACTGAAAAGTCAGAATGAAATTAAAAACTCGCTCTTCTCTTTAAATACCATTTTTCTCTTCATCAACGGTACAAATTCTACCATGTGATATTCCTGCATCACAACAAATTATCCAAATCCCACATTTTTTTTTTCCTTCCCAGCGCTGGAGGGCAGATCGAACGTGTCAGGACACTCTGTGTACTTATGCAAATCACCAGCGCCTGTATACATAATGCTACACATAAACAATCCTTACATTAGCATACATGTATGATACCACTGTCTGTTCATGCACATAGGAGTCATTAACCGGCTGCTCCTCCACTTCTTAAAGTCTCCCTTCTTTTGTTGTTCTGTCCCTTTTCTATCTCCCTCCCTTCCCCCAGCTTGTATGAATATGCAGAACTCCTGCAGGACTCAAATATACACTCACCAAAAAAAGTAAATACAGAGCGTATCTTACTGATGTGGTGTACTGTATGTTTGTGTGCAATCACAGACGTGGATCAGTTTCTTAGATGTCCTCCGAGCGTCCACATGTTGTGTCTGCTTCCTCATCGTTGTGTTGGTTTTAAAAAAAGGGAGGTCAGTACATCATGTTACACTCTTCGGCATTTACACTCCCTTTTTCCCCCCTGGGGTCCAAAATGGTTGCCGTCCCTGTGGCTGTAATAATTTCCATGTAATCTGGGGATCTGACACATGAACTTTCTGAATACTTTCAAACTGTCCCGATGCGTTACGCCTCACCCCGTGTCAGCTGGACTTTCCCCTGCGTGGCTTCGCAGGGAAAGACACTTGAGGAATGTTGTGTCCCGATTGATTTAAAGGTCAAGAGCAAACACCAAACAAAACCTCTCGGGGGAAACAACTGGAAAGAAAATCTCCGACTTAGCCAAACTGTGAAAACGCAACTATCCAGGAACATGTGACTCACCAAACAAACTGTTTAGCCACAGACGTGATCTGCTGCTTTTCCAACACGGCCTCCGCCGCCCTCTCGCTCACTAACTCGCACACATATAGCACACACAAGAACACGGGTGCAGGGTCGGCTGGCGCACATGAGAGAGACGCTTTGAAAAATAAGCCCTCATTTGGGCAGAGTGGATTCAGATGGCTTGGCTACAGCTCAAAGGCGAGCAGCTCTCTGGGTCAGCTTATTATTTCAATGGATGCAAGGCGCTGATGTTCTCAAGTGTGGTGCACTTCAATCAAGGGACCCGGCAGCTCGGCACATGGGTCAAGGCCGCGGTCTCATCTTTCGGGGGTCTAAAAGATGACTGAGGCTCGTCCTGTAGCGGTTTGGACCGGGCCCTCAGTCCCAGCGCTCAATCCCAAAAGTCTCCCGTACGAGACGAACGAGGGCTCCCACAGAAAAAAAAAAGAAAAAAAAAAGTGCAGTAAATTGAATTCGGCTGCGGCAAGGGAATCCCAGACCTGACCAGGAAAAAAAAAAGGAAAAAAAGAGAAGAAGAAGAAAGAAAAATTACTCAAAGATGCCAAGTTTTTGCAGGAGCGAGGGAGAGAAAAGACAGATGTTTAATTTCCTTCAGTGTGTGAGCGGCGGGGCTGAGAGGTGTGGATTTGCGGCGGCGGTGCTGGTGGTGGTGCTGGTGGTGGTGGAGGTGGGGAGGGACTTCTCATGTTTGCATTCTGTCAAAGTGTTTGTGTTTGTGCTGAAAAATATTTTTGACTCTTATTTCTCTCCAACGGAGGAGAGCGTAATTAACATAAGCAGACTCTCCAAACAAAAACAAACAATTAAACTCATGAGTCACAAAAAAGTATGGAAGTAATCTTTGTTGTTTCGTCTTTATCTTACTTTTCTGGACGGTCTCGAGTGATTCCCCCCCTCCTCCCGTTACACGATCGTTTGTTTGTTTGGGCTGAGGACGGATTATTACTATAAAGGATTTTTTTTTTTTTTTAATGTTGCGGCGGAAGGCTTTCGTAAACACTGGCCCGCCATTAAATCCCACCAAATGACCACATAGAAACAAGGAACACCTCGCGCATACGTGGAAATATGCATGTGCAGCCACACACACACACATACGCAGTACGAGAGGTAAGGGGGGAAAAAAGCAGCTAAAACCAATAAACACTTAACACAACAGAGTGAAACACAATCACAGCTGAATGAGAGCCATCATGTGCGCTTGACCGAGCCTGTGCCTCTCTGACTGGTCAAAGGCAGCCTTGCGAGAAGGTTAACTGGACTATATTTGTTGTTATTCCACCACGGGCATCTGTTCCATTGCTTACATTAGCAGTTATCGACTGCGCCAATATTAGTCATGGCCCCGGTGTTGTGTAATTCAGACTTACCAAAGCGTACCATCCACAACTATGGTCTGTTTCCCCCCTCTAGCCATGCCCTGATAGGGTAATGTGGGGTGTAATGACGGCCAATTAGAGGGGATCACAAAGCAGGACATGCAAACAGAACCCAGCAGACCAGACCCGGCGGAGCTGCGCCCTGCCGCGGCCGCCGGCAACTTTCGTCTTTCCCTGGCGCTGATCTCTTATCAGTTTTACTTTCCCCCCACCACTCCAGAGTGAGTGTGGATTTCACGTAAGGTAAACTGATCTAAAGCCAGTGTCCTTGAGCAACGTTACTGGACTTACAGTTACAGCCGGGGTCCTTGATTGCGCTGGGCAGTGTCAAACAGTCGGACCACCCAGTTTCTCGCTGCACTGTGAGGCCATTGTGCAGGCAGCACCTCGATTCATAATAACAGAGCCGACGGTCTGTGTCTGAATGAGTGCAGTATGTGGCGAGTGGAGATAACCTCCAGCATTTTGTATCAGTAATTGGCCTTGATGAATTGAACAGCCTTAGAGATTTGCCTGGTGCAAATTGAATAACAGTTGTTTTCCTGCTGTAGATGTGTTAGATACTGCACAATGACCTGAGCACACGCAGGACGTCGGCGGTGCGTTCGGGTACCTGTGCCGTGCCCTTCACACATTTGAATGCATGAAGATAACTTCTGCTCTTTCAATTTTGCAGCCGGATTTCGCTTTGATCTGTGTGCAAACACAAGGACTTTAGGTATTGTGCAGCACATGGGCTAAAGTCCAATTTCTGCATGAAAGTGATGCACAAATCCTTCACGTTAAGTTTAGTGGAAAACAGAGAACCATGTACAAAGAAACGTTAGGTGACCGTTGCTCCTCCAACAAAACAGTCGAGACAGAGAGGGAAAGCGTGACTGAAGAGAGAGAGAGCAGCGTTTGTGAGAACAGAGCAGAAATCAAAAAAATAAAATGCTAGTTTCAGATTGTTGGGTTAAAATAACTACGTTCAGTCTTGTCTCGTATGAAGCTTAAGTTACTAAAGTCCTCCGTACGACTCGCCTGACCAACCCAACCGCCCTGACAACTGCACATTTATCTGTCTCTGGACTGCTGCACTAGTAGGGCACTTCAAAATGTACACAGATTGTACCTAGAGCATCACATTTAGAGGTGCATGTCCACTGACCAGGCTGCTGAATTTGACGGGCTGAATTAACAAGCTCCACATCTCCACACGACTCTCCGGATTTTGTGTGAATGCAGCAAAAGTTCTCGCTTCATCCTGTACTCTTGTTTCGCCTTCCCTGACTAATGTGTGTGTCTGTAACCCGGCCTCGCCCTCAGTCAAACAGACACACAGACCTGCTGCTGCTCTACGAAAGACCGAGCGACGAGGAAAATGACGGTGCGAAATAATGAGAAGGCGTTCTTTTACAAAAAGTTCAACAAGCAGACAAAGAAATGCAGAACAACTGTTGTTAATTGGGTGTTTGAAGGGACAGAGAAGGGGTTAAAATATCTGTCAGCACCAATCAAAGATACAGACCATATGAAACTTCCCTGTATGTTTACATGTTTTACAGCTGGGGTCTCCCACACAAAGGAAAATCGCTTTAGCGGACGTCTGGAACGCGTCAGCAGTTTACCATCATATTTAAACGTCCCTCTTATTAAAATTAGCAGAAGTTGTGAAGCGGAGAGACGATAAAACAATATTTAGTCTGTGTTCGAGCCGTTAAAGTGGGCCCAGAGAGTGAAACCGTGCCCTTAAAAAACCAAAACTCTTACACATCATAATGATCTCCTGATGACACTCCAGTCTGTGTATGCAACATGACCGAGTCTCTCCCAAAAAACTGTAAACCGCACATACCAGAATGTTAATTTGTGATGTTTATGACAGAAACGCTCTGGAGCGACTACAATGAGCGAATGAATATGTGACTGGCAAAAAGTTGATCACTCATAAATACGTTTTTTTTGTTTTGTTTTTTAAATCTGCGTCGCGTTAACAGCGCTTCGGCGGGAAATACCCACAACACAAGAAAATCACCCTGAGAAACTGTCGACACTTCATCTAAGACACAGAATATTCGAGTGGCGTCAAAAGTGCCTCTTGCCTTATTTGTCGCTGTGGGATTAACTCGTTCGTGTGCTCGGTTCAGACTGCGAGCGATAGAAAACACATGAATTTTTAGTTTCGGAGTGGATTCCGCGCTGTTAATACTTAAAGTCTGAGCGGCGCTTGTTGCAACGGAAGATGGAGGAGATACAGAAACGCTTCAGATGTTTAACAGCCAGTTTTACCAGCAGTAAAAAAATTGCCTCACTTCATATACAGTAGTAACCCCGTTCAAGTGTCTGCTGGGTAACATGTGGGCATCTTGATACAGTATGGAAAAAATATAAAGCACGACCACAGACAGCATGTGTGGGGGTGTTACTCATTTACGCGAGATAACATTTGGGCTGCATGTGAGTTCAACCTCTAAATGGATGAGTCACACTCTACTGTAAGGAGGAGAAAATGCATATTCAAGCGCTTCACGGGCGGATCATTTGCGATTTCTGTTCGGATCTCTGAGTTCCTGGGTGCCTCTTTTTTTCATCGCAGATTAATAATCCTGTTATTACTTGTTATATTAATTACTGTCAGTGCTCCGAAATGGCACCGACACTTTGAATTTCTTGTTAGCAGAAGGGAAATACTTCAGGGTCTCTGGTGTGTTTAAGATTTTGTGGGTTCCTCATGTGTCCTTACATGACCAGGGGGGTTCGATTTATTTCATACATGCAAAACTGACATTACTGAAGTCTAGAAGTAGATTGTAACATGTAGCCACCGTCAAATCAAGGCCTCAAGTTCAGGTAACAAAGCATCTAGAAAACCCCTCATGATGACGAGTAATACTGGACCTGGTAACGCTAAAATTTTAATGAGGGGCCCCCGAGAGGTCTCATGCCCAGGGGACATTTGCCCACTCTGCCCAGCTGGTGATCCAGCTTTGCATCCTTCCTCAAATCAATTGTCCCATCATAGCTTGGCATCCATAAGTGAGCAGGGTGCAGCCTGAACATAGGGCTCTGATGAGAGTGACATTTTGCATCCAAACAGTCTGGGGGGATGGTTATAGTGGAAATTATGTGAGGTTTTTTTCAGATGATGTAGTATTTTACCCAGTGTGTGGTAGCCTGTGCTGAATCAACATTAATGTTCTACCTCCTTTTTATCGACTGTCAAGGACCTCCAGAGACCTCAGCAAAACTTGTTTTTCCAGGGTAGTCATCACCCTGAAAGCCTCATATCATGTACATTTTAGAGAGAAAAATACATTTTCGCTCATATGAAAATATATCCTTTGTTGGTTGGATCACACAAGAACTACTGAACAGATTTCCACAAAACTTGGACGGAGAATGGACAAAAAACTTAAATTATCGACAGGATGTGAAGAAACAACAGTTTTGACGTTATTTCAAAGACATACGTATTATGTTGGCATGCTAACCAGCTAGCCCCCTTGTCACATTCCACCTACCCACAATTCCCTGGTGCTCTGAGCTCCCAGTCTGGGTAGAGTCAGCTAATATGAGCTGCATGGTCCTACTGATCCTACTAGCTAACGGCGGCTAAAGCTAGCAGCAGTTAGCTGTTACTCCAGTGATTTGCTGCCCCTGTTAGATTCAGACAGGTGGCCGTTTCTAACACACTGCACCTTCTAATACGTCATATTTGATATCGATTCAGATGTGATTGAATTAAAAAGGACTCTCGGGCTCGACTGAGGGCCATTCAAGTTCACCGTTTTGCAGGATTCTCATTTTTTTAAAAAGAGTCTGAGACACGAGTCAGCTGGAGAGAGCAGTTTCAGCCAACTTGCGGAGCTGAGGGACGTTTAATCAGCTGGTTTTAAATATGATCGTAATACATAGATAGAACCTGCGTCTGTCATCACTTCAGCTGCGTTGTTCTTCTGTCTCAGAATCAAAGTTTCGACACGCGAACTACAGCGACTGCGACAACACCTTAATCACTAGAAAACATTCATGAAAAAAGCTGTTTGGTTGCCAAGGTGGAACATGTCGAACACTTTCTAAAAGGAGGACACACACACACACACACACACACACACACACACACTTCCCCCTCGTCGCTGCAACATATTGCGCTGCAGGCTTTGCAGTTTCCCTCCTGTTTGCGCTGAATGTGCACAACAGCTGACAAATCTGACTTTCCCCTTCTCCGTAGTTTATTTTATCCGGGCTTCATCAGTAAACGCACGCTCGCACATAAATTATGCTCAGCTGTGAGCACGTGCGCGCACACACACACACACACACACACACACACACACACATATGCCGGCACACATGCGCAATCCTCTTTGCCTTTTCGGGATGTCTCCCTTGGGTCACGAAGCGAAACAGGCGATTGACACCCTCCGGTTTCAACTTCTGTGACCCTTCCAGCAGCCTGTGAAGTAGGCACAGAACGGCAGAGCGAGGCCCTTGGAAATATCTTGCGGTCAGCTGCATGGGGAGGAGGGAGCGAAGGAAAGAAACTTGCTTTTAATAAACAAGATAATGGGTGCCATACGCCACTTCTCACACCACCACCACTGCCTGCAATCTCTCCCCCCTCTCGCTCTCTCTCTCTCTCTGTGCCTCACACACTCTATCTCACTTTTTCTATAAAAATTGCATTCATTGTTTAAGAATGGGTGAAAGACGAGGGAGAGAGTGTGAGAGAGAGAAAGCAAGGTTGAGGGGAGGGGAGGAAGGAGGAGAGGAGGAGGAGGAGGAGGAGGAGGGCTGATCTTCAAAACCAACAATTAACTGGCGTCAGGATGTTTATGGGCAGAGTTAGTTTAAGCGACCGGTCCTCCGTCAGTTCAGCTGTGGCCTTAAACACTCATTCGCTTTAATGCTGAAATTACGCTGAGAGAGCGAGAGAGAGTTCATAATTCATTTACAGCCTTTCACATTTTGAAGAAAGTCTTTTTCTCACCAAAAATCAAAGGACGGCCTTTCTTATTTCTCCGACTCTGTAATTGAATTGCTGAAAGTTTTGTCAGTGAAGGAGCCGTTCAGTGCGACGAGTCAACAGGTCCTCAAAAAAAAAAAAAAAAAAACAGAATTTTTTCTGATTCTCAAGCACTCTTTAGTTCTACAATACTCGCAACCAGAACAGGAACAAAAAAAAAAAGAAAAAAAGAAGAAGCCTGACAATACCCTCGTATATCGCCTCAATCTGGTTCCAAGAAGTTTGACACCAGTCTGAGTGCGTTCCAAGAATCACAGAGAGGTGAGGATGGGCTGACATGTTGCACGAGAGAGAGGCAGAGAGAGTGAGAGAAAAAAAAACTCCAAACAGTGAGATTTTAAGAGGAAAAAAAACACAAAAAAAACGACCAAGCGTGCACACACACACACACACACACACACACACACACACACACACACACACGATGCAGGGAAAAGTTACAACAACTGTATGTGTTAGTCTGTCTGTCGGACCACCTCTGTGCTCACTGGCCAGAGGAGAGATGGCACAGAGACGGCCAGTTTGATATGCAAGAGACCCAGCAGCTGATTTTTTTTTTCTTTTTTAAAAAAAGGTTGTGTGTCGGTGCGATTTGCCAAAGATAATGTGGATCGAATGAGCCGCAGCCAATCCTCCTTCTCCAGCGCTTTTTTGCCCTGATACAAATTAGAAAAGGATTTCACAACGTTCGAAGCAAAGGGTGTGGGAAACCAATGCGAGCGCATCTTCGCCGGATTCTGATCATTTATTTCAGATATGTTTAGACCAGCACACAGTTTTTTTTATTTGTTTTATTTTTTTTGGGATGTCTGGGAATATCTAAGGGGCAGAAATAAAGATAAGGTACTTGATTTCAGTTCACCTCATGTCTTCCTTTATTCGCTTTACTCCTGTCTTCCTTTCACAATTAACAAATTAGACTAAAGATTGTTTTAATAACATCATTCAAGCGGCTTCACGCCGCCGTGCCCCGACCTCTCGGTCTAAGTTGTCAAACTAACAAATTGCCTCGTATCTGTCTGACAAATCGGCTGAAGAAAGCGGCTGCTCAGAACTTCACTAACAACTATTTTTATGTGAGCTGCAGGAGATCAGATTTTTTTTTTTTTGTCTTTCAAACAGTTGCAGTCCTGCGGAAATTAAAAGAACTACAGAGCTGACAGTGAGTAACCTCGTGTTTCTAGTTTAGCACAGTGAAAAAAAAGGTCTGTTATCCCAGCTCCACCCTACCAAGGCAGCGCAGCAACCCTCATAATGCCCAGACTTTTCTAGTTAGGAGACGTCCGTCTACCTTTTTTTTTTTTTTTTTTTTAAGGCTTTGTTATACAAATTTGAAGTGCTGTCTGGTGAGTAGAAAACACAGAGGATCAGTGTTTTGGATCGTCTCGGTGTCAGAGCCCACGGTTCTGTATGAACACGTAATTTACATCCAAGGCAACAAAGTGGTTTTCACCACAGAGTCATAGCTGTAAAACCGCTGCTAACTGGTTGATGTGGATCCCAGGGTCTTGTGAAATGTAATGTCCCACGAGAGCCCGTCCTGGCCATCGCCCTGCTGCACTGGAGCCCTTCTTCTTTATTAGCATGTCCTTTTTCTTTTTTCTCCCTCCCCCCTTTTTATTTTTTGCTGCTCCCACCTCTTCATTTTCATTGTCTATCTGCCTTCCCCTTTTTTCCCCCTTTTCCTCGTCTGCTGGTGCCGTTAAGCCCTCTGAGACCGCCGCTTGTGGTGTTGCGGCAAGTATTTTTGGCTCGACACTGCTTACATGCAAAATGCAAATTATGGTGAAATCCGTTGCTCCACGATCTAATTTGCTGCTAAAACCGCATTTTATAGTGATATCTTTTCTGTCACCCCTGCTCGTTTCAGACAGATTCTCACTGACACATTAGTTATAGTGCCTCGTATTTCTGGCAAGAGAGCATCTGTTTTATTCAATTATATCACTTGACTTGAAATTGACATTTGGTAATGGATACAGTGCGGATATTAAAATGTACTCACCCTACCATATCTGCTTTGCAGCCCTTTTTTCTTTCTTTTTTTTTTTTTTTTCCTGTGACTTTTCGACTCAATTACATCTAATGATAGGATGAGCACATGTCTGTTCAGGTATATCGCCTCCCATTTCAACATAGATGTATTGTTTTCAGCCAGCATGGGGGCAGGGGATTCCCCCCGTATTTATGCAGTATTAGTGCAGCCCCTTGGCCAGACACTTGGCCAGCCCTCTCCCGTCTGGCACGGCATAAAGCGGGGCTTGCCAGGACACGCTGGAGAGCCAGGCTGTAGCTGCTCCGCTCGCAGGAATGTGTCAGTCATCCTTGCCAGTCCATCGCTGCTGATAATTCAAAATGACAATATAATGAAAGTGGTGAGGTAGAGAGCAGCGTGGTACTGTGATGTGCTGCTCTCACTCCACTCTGTCTATCAGTCGAGTGGGTTCAGGGTGGAGGGAGGGCGGCGGCGGGCGGTGGGCGGCGGGCGGGCGGTGGAGGACAGTGCCAAGTAAAACGCACATAAAAGAAAAGGTTTGTGAATGGGGGATAAGTGTGAGCAGCCGTGCCAAATTGTTTGTGTATCTCAATGCTTTTTTGGACTTTCGGCGTATTTGGCCTCGGTTCGTTCAGACTATCACGAGCTCCAGACAAGACAAAAAAAAAAAAAAAAAAAGGAGAAGGAGAAGCTGGTTTCTCTTTTTTGCCCATTATTACAAGATGTTTTCTCTCCATTTTTCCAAGATGGTCGCCCAGAAAATGACATCACGCACACAAGCATCCGAAAAAAAAGAAAACAAGGATTTCCACCGGGGGGAAGGAGGCAGAAAAGTTTCAACTGTTTCCTGATTAATAGATGTTTTATTACATGAAATATTAATCGTGACGGGTTGTTTAAGACGGGGCCGGGTGCAGACGGGGATTTGCATACCCAAGCCTCTTTCAGCTCGCCCATTATTTCATCTCTGATATTCCACCTAGTGGCTTCTGTCAACCAGAGAATACCTCTGATGAAGGTGTCCTCGACTCTCTCATTCTGGCTCCGTTGCCAGACAGATGTTGGCATTTGAGTCGGAAACCTTAAGGGACTGGCATGTTCCTCTGGGGTGAAGGGGAGAGCAAATTATATTGACAAACATGCATGAGATTCATCCTCCGTCAGACAACCTTTTCAGCAGAGGGAAACTTTGAGCGAGTCAGACAGGACATGAATATTCCTCTTTTTTTTTTAATTTATTTTTTTTTATTGCCGCTTCACTCCGGCGACACGTTTCTCGTTTGACTGACAGATAAGTCGTAAAATGTAGGAAAAAAAACGGATCGTTTTCAGTTTTCCAACTGCGAGATTTACTTGAGAACATTTACCAGAGCGAGGTTCTTTCACTTATCAAGGTTGAAACAAGAACAATTGCAACCCTTTGGCCCCAGCATCCCATTTCAGCATCCCAGTGAGGGTGTTGAGTCTAATCTGTGGATAAGTGTGCTGATACTCCTTTGCTTTCCCCTGATGCATCCCAGGGGATGTCCTGGCTTGGCCGTCAGCTCAGGATTAATTAGAACCTCCCGCGTCCCTGCAGACATATTAGAGAGCTCAGAGTCGGTCAAATACCAGCCGCATTAGCAACCCGTTAGCGCAACAGAGGCTAATACCTTGCACTTGAACACATCACCAGGTACTGTAATTAATAAACTACCTCCCTTCCCCACTGAAGGAACAGCAGTTATTATTTACCACATGTGACCTAAAGGCATTTTTTATTCCTGCTGGCATACGAGAATGCTCACATTTTTTTTAAATTAATTCTTTTATTTTTAGAAGGCTCGGGAAGTTAGCTGACGTGTGCGGCTCTAAAATGTTTTTTCGTTCCTCTTGGAGTAACTTTGAGCTGCATTCACAGGGAATCTTTTAATGTCAGACTGACAAAAACTGAGAACTGTACCAATACATTTTAGAGTTAAAGGTTGAAATGTTTGCTCGAACAGAACTGATTATGTTCTGTGTTTAACAGACAAGTAAATATATCTTGTGAAAGGTGCTATATGTATGAATTTTAGTTTAAAACATTCCAAAATTAACTAAAATTAACCGAATGTGATGAAACAACAGTTCTGATCATGTGTCAGAGACATCTATGTGCCGCGATATCTATCGAAACTAGCATGCTAACCAGCTAGCCCTGCGCCAGTCGCATAGCAAACAACATTAACACACTGCTGGGACTCAGCTAATAGGACGCTAGCTGCATGGCTGTCTGAGCTAACGCTACAGCTACAGTTAGCAGCAGCAGGTAGCGGTTACTCTAGTGGTGTGCTAATGATTAGACACGTGGCCAATTTTTACATATTGCACCTTTAAATGATGATATGTGTAAAAGTTTGAAACCACTGACGCTAGCTGTTAGCATGCTAACTTCGATAGCTATCTCTGCTTTGAAATAACTTCAAAACGATTATTTCTTCATATTCTGTTGATTTCTTTTATAGATGTTTAAATATTTTAAAGTAAAATTCTTACGTACAGCCTTTACCTTTCAAATAGCACTTTGGTAAAACTGAAAGTAACCTATATGAATACATGAATAGCACTTCAAAGGTGCTATTTGTAACCAACTCGTCATTTGGGACTGAGACTTAAAATCAACTTTTATTTTCCAAATAGCACCTCTAAGTAAAATTAAAGTCTTAAAGTATCTGATATTCAGTGTACTAACCTATCAAAGTTCATTTTCTGGCAATAAATGTGTTTAAAAATATCAAAAATACAATATATATGTATACATAGTATCCAATAGATTTTCTGCCGGGCTGATTATCAGATCTTTTACTTGAGCTCTTGGGATCTGAAACTCTGTTTTTTGGGGAGTGTTTTTTTTTATCCGACTGTCGATCAAAGACATGAATCATAAAGGCGCTGCTTTTGTTGTGATGCAGTGTTGCAATCGGCAAACTTGTAACTAAAGTTAATACATAAGTGTGCTGGAGTGAAAAGTAGAACATCTGCCTCCAAAATCTTGTGGAGTGGAAGTAAAAAGTGGCAGAAAATTTAAATTCTCAAAACTCGTAAAGTGACAGAAAACAGCAAAAAGCTGCGCAACGTCATTTTTTAAGACGTGAAACGGGGGAAAGTTTGACGCGTTCGTTGATCGATGACGTTAAAATATCCATCTCACAGGATGCATGTTAGAATTAACGCTCGAGGCGTCTTACAGCGGGAGGAAGCTTACCATATTTGCTATTGAGAGTGATTGAATAAAAGAAGCCTTTTATGAAATTGTAATGAATCGTTAGCTCCTTTGAGGAACACTAAAATAGAAAGACGAAAGCAAAAGAAATCAGAAGTGCAGATCTGCAGTTTTGTTATGTATTATAATAAACCATCAGAGATTAAATACTTATATTTAGCTTCTTGCCTGTTTTGCTATGCACACAGATTTCCTCCCCGTCTCTACATTTACTCTTAACAACATTACGCATGTCTCTTTCTCTCTCTGCAGTCCTGAGAATCCAGAGTGTCTCCGGCAGGCTCGGGGGGTTGGCCCACCTCTCTCTTGAATAAACATGGGCTGAGGAGGATCAGGGCGGCCTGGATTGTCTCTGGTTTGTCGAAATGTCACCGAGGAGAAGGGGGCTGAGGTAGACGCGGGGCTTGATCTGCTTGATCACTCAGTCATACCGCATCCACTGAAGGTTAGGAGCGAGGCAGATTTAGGCACGCACACACAGAGGGCACACATACGGAGTCTCGGCGGATCACAAGCACATATCCCCGCTGTCCAACTAGGAGGCGAGGGGAAGGAGACATATCCCGAGTTAGAGGACCTGACCAGTGCCTTTGAAAGAGTCTATGAAAATACATAAAGGTATGGAGAGGGGATATAAAGAATCCCTGCAATATTAATGTCCAAAATGTCATAGAAAAGCCACTGTATCATTCAGAAGGCGACCGGGCCTGGTTAAGGTTGTGGAGAAGACACTTGCCTTGTATAATGAATCAACTCGGGGTTCCTGCCTTCAATCCCTCCGGACTTGGGTTTGTCTTCGTGCGAGCGTGGCCCGGACTGTCAAGAGACTTTTGTGTCTAGACGCACGAGTTGGGGGGGGAGAAACAAAAAAAAACAAAAAAACGCCACACTCCACGTGGGTCCAGTCCAACGAGGCCACCCGTCTCGAAAACTTAACTCAAGTTCGATTTGTTGTCGAGGCTCGGAGTTGATTACTTCCCCCGTGATGACTCCCGGCAGAGGAGTACATGTTTATCCACCTCAAATAAAACACCAATTTGCCTCCCCGGTTTTTCTGATCACCTCCCCTATAAATTAAGCGTTTGCTCAAATTCAAACAAGGGAGGGGTGGTGGAGGGGAGCGTTTGTACAATAATGAGCGCCGGCGTTTTGCGACATCTCTATTGAGAGCGTGTAAGCTTCTTATATCAAAACGGTTTGTTTGTCCCCCAGTCACAAATCATTAAGTATTTTGCTCCACTTTTTTTTTTTTTTTGCTCAGTGGGTTATATGAAAACGAGCGACAAGCCTCCATCCCTCCTGTGTGCGGATTATGAGCCTGTGTTTGTGAGGGTCTGACTCTAATGGGCTAGTAATTACGGTTTGTTTATGAGTTTATCGATGCATACCACCACCATGCCTGCATGGGTTATGGGCAACGGCAGATAAGAATCACACATTTATTTTCATCCCCACCCTCCCTCCTCCTCCCTCTGAAGACCGAGTTAACTCACATTGTGAACTCCCACTGTGATCATATTACAAGGGCCCGATACTTTTGATCTAGGCTGGTATGAGTCCGGGGCACGAAGCTAACTTGACTTTGCAACCTTGAGATACCCGAGCTATACCATTTCTCACTTTGATTCGGAAGCCGAGAGCTGTGAACGAAAACACTGCACACAAAAATAGCTCATTATAGTTTAAGCTCAGATTGTCCAATTTGCACCTCCGTCGTGTCTCCGTGGCGCCGCTATTGTTCACTTAACAAGGTCAGGACCTACACGCACGGCGAATTACCAACATTTACCCAAGCACTTCCCTCCCCTGTTTACATCTTTTCAGCGCTCAGCCTCCTGGCAGGGCCGGATGGTGGGTCGTGGCCCGTGCCTTCTCAGGGCTCTCAGGGTATTTTCCACGGTGTGTTGTCAGCAAGGCAACAACAGCAGGCGGTCTCAGATCCTTCCCTCCTTCCCGGGCTCCTGACGACCCGCACGGCATATGCTCTGGGAACCCTTGACGCAAGGCCCGCTCGCCTCCATTTGTGTTTGTGCGGTCAAATTTAATCAAGATGGCATCTGTTGGTGTTTAATGTGAGTAATTGTCCTGTACAGTACGTGTGTGTGTGTGTGTGTGTGTGCGCGCGAGAAGAGAAAGACGACGTTAGTATACACGGAGGGAAAGCATTTAGGGAAATGTCATTTCTTTCGACAGTATACGCTCACGTACTGGATAAGTTGCACATTCACTATCGATGCATAATTTCGCCCCATATGCTGTCGCCACCTTTAATAGCACCCTGGACTGTTTTTTTTTTTTGTTTTTACATTTTTTTTTATGCAACTATGTGAAATGTCTCCTTGTTATGAGTGCATTCCCTCTGTGACGGTGCGTTGGCCTGTGTCAAATCATGTGCCAGAGTAATAACTGTCTTGTATGAATGTACCTGCAACCGGCCGGCTGTGGAAATGAATTTCCTCCTCGACAACAAATAGAGCTCTAATCTAATCTACCCCGCATCTTTCCACAGTGTGTGAAGATACGCGGACGTACAGTATATGTGTGTGGTCGCCTGTGTCTATCTGCAGAGCGAAAAAAGACTGGAGCGCAAGTGGGTGCATGACTGTGAGAGTGTGTGTGTGTGTGTGTGTGTGTGTGTGTGTACAGTATGTGCGCTCACATTAAGGTTAGCCTAAGAGCCCATTGTTGACTTCAAAAGGATTCCTCTGAGGTTTTAATTATGCTACTGCTTAACTTGGCACCAGAGAAAGAGAGTGATCCTGGCTGAAGCCTATAAATCTCTCAGTGCAGACACATCCACGCCCTCCAAAGCCCTCGACTCCCCTGGACCTCCCAGACACATTAAGGAAGAGCGCTCAGGTTGGCCCCGACCACAGCCACTCCGCTCGCAAACACAAACACATACACATACACACATGGACACTAGCAAAGCGCTGAGCACACATGGGCAAACAGATGCCTGAGCTGACACAGTCAAACTTGTCCTCAAACATGTGCGCAAACATGCATTCACTTTTTCTCTGCAGGCACATGTGTGTTCGCACGCATGCTCGCCCGCGCACCGTACACATGCCACACACACTTCGTCCCCCCCCCCCGTTGAAGGAACACTTTGGACATTTTGTAAAATGCAATTATGTTCTTCGCTGCTGAGAGATGAAGGTCCAGTGTGCAGGACTTAGGTTGCAGCTTGCAAACAACTGAGTTCCCCTCGTCTCACCCTCCTGCACACTGGCCACCAAAATGCCTCTAAAATGCAAAAAGGCCAGAGACAACAAAACAATTCATGGTCTCAAGTGATTATACACCAACGAGAACATCATTTTTGATATCAGATGCCATTTCTACCCATAAATTCTGCACAACAAACCTTTAAATGAGAGAACTGATACCTTCCTGACAACATCACGGTGATTCCAGGAAGTTTCTGCAAGAACGTTTCTGCAGTTTTATACCAAGAAGCAGTACAGCACATTTCTCCCCAATACCTTTTAAATAAGATAGATTATGCTAATTTCAGGTTTATATGTAATTTGGTAATTTGGTATGTTACTAGAACGTTTGCATGGGGTTAGACAGTTTGCTTATACTGTCCAGTCCCTCGCCAAAGTAGCTGCTGGGCATAAGTTATGCAAATGTGTGACATAATGACATAGTGTGATGTAACAAAGTCACAGAATTACAGGCGAGACCACTGACGAGGTGTTTCAGGTGCAGTGTTTCCTGTGTGAGAGAGGAGAGAGGAGCGGACATTGACCTCATACGTCTCCTTTAATAATCAGATTTTTGTAGGAATCAAACATATAACATGTTAAATCTGCTTTAGAGGTGCTGGCAGGCAGAATTTGTTATGGATACTAATGGATCTGATCATCGTCAGCAGAGGGAATTCTGCAAAAAAAAACCTCATCCACGCTTATTGAAAATGTTTGAATTTGTGGGGAAAGTCCCACACAGAGACGAGAGGAGAAGGCAGGAGTGGTTTGTAGGAAAGCGACTGGAGCTGGAGGTCTCGGTGAGGTTCAAGGTCAGTTAGAGTTGGAGTTGTCAGATAAACATAACCACAGGCTTTTCTCCTCACACACGCTGGTGGGTACATTGCCCGCTGGTTACATGTGAAACCGGTTTGTGACCCAGTAGACCGCAAATCAACAGCATCGCATTTTGACCCATTTTGCACTCGCTCACCTCACACATCTTCCACAGATCAGCAAGTTTATCTGATAAAGGAGAAAAAAAAACAAAAAAAAACAAGTGTAAATGCATCAGATAAGCGTTTGGCACCGATAAAAATCTGCAGAGGTTGACAAAGTACTCGAAGATCTTGTACTTTAGCAACAGTAGCAGCACCACAGAGTGTAAATTAACAGTTAGTTGGTATAAAATCATGCTTTTTTCTTTACATAAGCAAAAGCAGAGGCACCAAAATACACATGATATCAAATATACATATATTTAACCACTTTATATATATTTAACATTAGCAGAGAATATATTATACAGGCATGTTTGAGAATAATGTTTGTAATATTATTGTTTTATAATTATTGGTGCATTAATGTGTTCATCCTTTTAATGTTGAAGCTGATAAAGATAGTTCAGCTGATCAATGATCAATTACAAATACATTATTTATTAGTTGATTAGATTCTAACGAGCAACTAAAATTGTTAAATAAGTAGTGGAGTATGAATTATAATATTTTCCTCTGAATTGAAGTGCAGCACAACCTGGAGCACTCAAGTAAAAAGTACATGTACCTCAAACAAGTACTCGAGTCAGAGTACTTAGTTACTTTCCACCATTGGAATCCTAATTAATTCCTCCCCGAGTGTAACACGGTGCGAAGTAATCCTCATTCTGGCGTCGTCAGCAGCTCCTAAGCAGCTTCAGGTGCATCACCGGCTCTGTGGACCGAGGCGGGCTCTCTCTCTCCCTGATGTGCAGCCAAGACCGACTTGCAATCAGATTCATGATCTGGCTAATGGAGACGCACGCATGTGGCTAAATGTAAACAAAAGTGTATTGAATTGGATTTTGGACTTTATCTGGATACGGGACACTTTAAAGTGACAAGCATGAATGGGGCCTATTGTCCCCCCCCCTCCGTAAACCTGGTGCCCTGACGGAGGCCCGAGGACCGAGCGCTCGCCCTCCGCTCGCTTCCTCGTAGAAAAGATTGTTGCCGTGATACAAAAACTCACCCACTGTTACAGCAATGTGAGGAGAAATTGTTTATTCATGTCAGCCTTTTTTTTTTCCTTCTCTTCTCTCTCTCTCTCTCTTCGCTCTGAAATGAATTTCTTGATGTCTTCCAGAGTGGCTGACATATAGTTAATGTAGTGTATCCCTCCCTCCTCTGCATTACCCATATGCCTCTAAATCTGAAGTGGAAAAACCCAGAATTATCTCAAAGGCAAATGATGGTTGTTGGTAGCAGACAATCTTCAAATGACAGTAACTTTTATCTGTGTACCCTCTTTTCCAGAGTAAAACATAAGGAGTGAGGGACTTGAAAAGTGATACCTCCGCGTACCTGCTTGAAAGAGTTTTTTTTTTTTTTTTTCCTCTCAGCGAGGGATTAAGAGCGGAATGTTTTTCCCTTTCTTTTTTTTTTTTTTTTTTTATTATTCTTCGCCATCGCGCTCCACCCTCCTCATTAAAGACCATGCATATTCTCCCAGGAGAGTCCTCCAACATTACAACTCTTCTCCACAGGTACAGCTCTCTGGGGCCCCTCTCACTTTTTCTTATCCCTTTCCCTCTCCTCCCCTTTCCTCTCGTCTGCTCTCCCTCCATCTCCGTCTCCTCATCTGTCTCCCAATCCGTCGCCCTTCTTTTCATGTACTTCCCACTCCCTACCTACCTACCCCCCCCTCCACACACACACACCTCAGATCCTCGCTACCTTCCTCCCTCCACCTTTACCTCACTACCTTTACTTTGGCGGCGCACAATGTGCTCTCCCCCCTCCCCCCCCCCCTCCTCGTTTCTCCTCCTTCCCACCCTCCTTATCTCTCACCTTCCATCTGCATATGCGAGTGCTTATTTTGAAGTCGTGGCCCACAACAGATATTCAATATTAATGAGGACCCTCATGAATTTTTGAGCTCTAATTAGACGGCTCTTGGTTCGTTAACTGAGAGGCTTTCGGTGCTCAGTAGTGGTGATGGAGGGCTTGGGTGGGGTGGGGGTGTGTGTGTGAGCTGTTAGAGGAGAGGGACAGTCCCACCCTCATCTTCCGCCTCTGCACTCCCACTCCCCTCCCCCCCCCACCTCACCCCACAGTGCCCGTAATGTCCCACAGTGGAGACGGAGATGGGGCGAGGGGGGTAATCAGCGGGCCTGGATCGCCGGAGCTCATTATAAGACAGCTGGCCATTAGTTTGCGGGCCCTGCGCATTGTATGTCTCTGCTCGCGGCCTCCTGCTGGGACATTATTTAGCTATTCTATTTCATCGTCACTTCAAATGATGCAATGGTCTTTTCAGGCGCAGGCAGACAGACACGGGAGCGAAGCGAGAAGGTGACACCTCCGCCCTGACGCGACAAGAGAGACATTCCTCCTCACGAGTGGGGATGACCGACGGATGTGCACACGCACACACACACACACACACACACACACACACACACACACACACACACACACACACACACACACCATCCCGTCTCTCTGTGACTCCTCTTCCCTTCCCTCCGCTGACCAATCCTGGATTAGGATTACACCTTTAAACAGCTGATCCTTTCTGTATCTTTTCCCTCTTTTTTTCTCCTTGCTTATCATCCACAATGTCACAAACACGTGCCATGCCCTTGCAAACAGCCCCCGCTGCCGCTGCCGCCAACAACCCAATCCATCTACTCCGTTACATGCTCCCACTATTTCTCGAGGAGCGTTCCCCTCTGTCCTTTGGTTTCTTATTCCCAAAGGTGTGTCAGGATCAGCAGATACCACAGGCATCCGTGCCGTGCCTTGCCTTGCCTCGCTTTGCCTTGCCAGCCCCCCCTTCATCCAACACCCGCTCCCCACCCTCCCACCCCTTGCCTACTTGTGCATATGCAGAGGAAGGAAGCATCTCCACTGTGGCAGCAGCAAAACACCACACTACAAAAGAGATGCGCACCTCTGACAGTAACCATCAAGAAGGGCGTTGACAGAATAAGGGCGGGAGATGATGATCTGAGAGGCAGGGATGTGCAAAAGGATGCAAGAAGGGAAGAGAAAGGGCTTTCTTTCCTCTGTCTCCTTTTTTTTTTCATACCTTTTTTTTTTTTTCATTTTCCCAGGATTCATCAAGCCCCACTTGACACATGTCTGACTGGGGTGGCGTTAATCTCCCCAGAGGGTGGGGTCCCCTTTTCTCCTCTGCATGCCACTCCTTCGTGGAGCCCTTTCCTTTTTCCGTCAATTTACATTTCAAAACAGGCGATGAGCCGATCAAAGACGGTCACTAACGATGAGGCCTTTCATCAGTGGCTGGCGTGGTATACCGAGATAGTATACGGTGAGGTTTCATTGATCATAAGCAGGTGGGTGTGCTGTTTGGCACCGGTTTGTGTGCCGCTGGGCTCCTGTCATTGTTTTATCCTAAGTTTGTCTCTAGGGGCAAGACGTCGCTGGCGGGGGATGTGCCAGCGGGTCTCGCAGGAGAATGTCTTTGTCATCCGAAAGCCTTACATGCCAGTGAATTAATCACACGGATTCCAAGACCTGCGATCGCACTGAATCCAAATGAATCCTGAAAAAATCTTTTTCCTCAGAGAAGTTTTTCGACGGGTTTGATGACGACTCTCAGAAACTCAATTACCGACAAATGAGGTCTAATTCCGGTTCTAGCTCGGGTCAGTTTACCCGATCCAGAACCGCAGGACAACAGAAAAAGGAAGACGACGCTCGACTCTCTCACTCGTTAAAATCAAACGCAGCACACGTGGAACTCCTCAGTAACTCAAGTCATTAATCTAGAAAGTAATTTCCGATAAAAAAAAAAAAAAAGGTTTGGACAAATACAGGAGTGCTGCCAGACGGCATCATGGAAAAATTCCTCAGGTTGAGACACGAGCTGATACGTATTTGACCGGTGTGATGTGTAACTTATTAAAACGACTCAGATTTGCAAGAGGAAGGAAAAAAAAACACACTTTATTAAGCGACTGTTTTATATGTTTTGCCAAGTGAAGACGGGCAAGTTGCAGAACTTCTTGCGTCTGGTTTGGTGGTAAGCACGGGGCTTAAACAAAATTACAACTTTCAAGCGATTCAAAGGGCTGAATACTGCAATGAATACTGAGTCAGACCCTTAATCTTAGGATCATCCCCCCAGGGTGGGAGATTATATTAGCAGAGCCATTCATCTCCAATAATTTAGTAATGTAGATAGTAGATTAGCTCTATTCCCTCTTGTCTGCCAACACCTGGGGCATAGCTTCGTATTCAATACCTCCTTGTTCTCCGACTGTATATTCTGACTGTCGTAGGTGGCCTTGACTCCCCACTACACTCATTTGACTCCAAATTACCGAGCTCTCCGGGGAGACGATTGAGCAGCAGCTGACCAGAAGACCCACCCACCTGCACCGTCACAGTAACACGCAGACGCTATCGAAGATCACACATAAAGGTGCGAAAAAAAAGGCGGATTATGCACATTAATGCCTAATCACATGTCATTTTTTTATTATACTGGCTTGGTGTGTAACCCCTGCCCCCTTTTTCCTGTAATTACAGCCGCCAAGTGGCAGGAGGAAGGCACGCTGTAATTGTTTTTGAGGCAGGAATGGCAATCGGCAAAGATAGATTTCAGATGCCATATTTGCACTTTCTTTCCTCCCCTTCGCTCTCTTTTCCAAAAAAGGACCCTGTCGTTTTCAGAGCTTGCTGCTCCCGGGGTAGTATGCTTTTTATTATTTTTCCAATTAGAGTCAATTGACCTGACAGAATGGAGGGCAATTAGTGATATTTCCCCCTCCTCGCGGGCCTGCGGGGTAATTTGCTCGAGGTTCTCAGCAGTGCTTTATGTGGATATATGCCCCGCCCCGCAAACCCTTTCTGGAGCATAATGGCTTATGATTTTTTCAGAATATATCTCCTCTTACTTTATTCTTTCTCCCAGCAAAGTACAATTACAGACTGTTGAAGGGTGTCATCTTTTAAACTGCCTATAATCTCTCTCTCTCTGTCTCTCTCTCCCCTCGCTCTGTCCTATAAAAAAGAGGGGCTATAGTATCAACGCATTGCTTTTAGTATTTATACACGGAAATGAGATCTTTACTGATGTGTGTGTGTGTGTGTGCATGTGTGTGTAAGGGGGGGGGGGATTGTTGGCGGAGAAGTGGCGGTAGCGCTGTTGGTTTTTCATAGAATATCCACCCAAGGAGGCATAATTGTGCGCAGATCAGTTCTCTGGCTGCGTGCAGAATTAACTTGTGCATTGAAAAGCCAGACTTACGGAGAACAGGGAGGAGGTGTTGGTAGGGTGAGCTCGCTGGCTTAAATCCCGACTTGCTATTGATAAACTTGATGAATGTAATTTGTGCCTGCAACCTCCCGGGTTATTGTCCCCCCCCCTCGCTTCCTCTATACCTGCAATGCCAGAACGCTCTGTTCCTGCGTGCAGCAAAAGCACAATGGCCCGGTCCGCGTTGGCTCCCATCTGAATACCTGTATCTGCCTGTGCCTCTGCTGAGGAGTCTGACACACAAAGAGGAAAAAAAAAAAATAATCTTCTGAACTAAGCTTGTCTGGCATATCCACTGCTGAGTCTATAAGAGCAGAGAAAATCTCCTCAAACTGATGCACTGAAATAAATACGCTTAATTTACCTTATGCAAGACGCCGCGGCGGAGAGCGCGAAGGCCGGCAAATAAAAGAGGCATGGATGGAGTTTGTTTGGAGACTGAGATACAAGACAGCGCGGGTTAGCCGAGCATGCCGCGCATATAGCGAAATGCAAATTCGCCGACTGAGGGAGTGGGGGGGAGAGGATGCAACAAAAACACGTTTGATACATTGAGTAAAATTTATTCCATGCATGCGAATGTGCCACCCCAACCCGAGCACATCATTTGCTCGACATTCAGTACATCTGTTGTGTTAAGTGACTGTAATTTAGGTGACATTGGCACAAAGCCTCTTAATGTAGCCCCGGTGGACCCCCTGTAAGAGGGGCACGCGGGACCAAACAGAGGCATCTCGCAGCTGGAGCCGCGTCAAGGATCATTTCCCTCTTCACATGATTAATTACAGTTTGATCACTTGAATCTAAATCTGATTAATTTTGGTCACATGTCAGGGAGGCATCAGTGGTCCATAATGTATACTGTGTTAATCTGTAGCAGCCTCTCCTTGAGAAGCATTTCATGAGGTTACAACATGTGAAACTAATGTTGTGCATGTGTGAAGTACTCAGACGATCACTTTATGTCATTCACATGTGAATCTTTCGCTATTAGCGCGTGTAAATCTCCAGAAACGGCGTCGTGAACGCGAGACCTGCTGTCTTTAATGGGCCACTCGAACATGCCGCGGTGATTTAAACCCCCTATACATTTACTGTCTCTTTACGTACAAGCTGTGTGTACAACATTAACCTTCCTCCTGGAAAAACAAAAAAAACATCTCCTGACGCCGTGTGTTTAAGGAGCTGCACTCGGAGCGACTCCTCCAAAATATCCATGTCACTTATATCTGTTTTCTTTAACTCTGACACTCATGAGAAACACCTCAGGCAGAAAAAAACAGCCTCCCCAACACACACACACACACACACACACATGCACCCCTCAGGACCTTTGGCCAGATTCCTGTCCTAAGTGGTTGTTGTGGAGCTCCTGAGCTGTCAAAGCCTCGCCATAATCCCCCTCATGGGTCAGGGTGCAGCGTCAGATCTCAGTTTACAGTACGGCTTTCCACAGTTTACTGGCATTAGCTTTACCGCGGCTTAAAAAAATCCAGTAGGGGTATATTTATTTGTAGTTATAACCCAGGTAGCTCATTGTTCGGTGAGGAAATCCTCAGATCTCCCTAAAGATGACAACCGTTTGGGAATAAAATAAAAAGGGACGTTTTTGTCTTTCTTTTTTGTAAAGTTTGACCAACATGCATGTTTCAGTTTATCCAGTGGGTTTGCGGAAGAATTTCATAAGTGAGTTTCCCACCAGACAAAACAATGTAATCGCTCCGAAAATAAATGTGGGAACGTCAAATTGCCATATTGTGTAGAAAACGGAGGCTGTCACGATACCAGAATTTAAAATTTCAGAACAATACAAGTTTTAAAAAGGAGCGATAGTCGTTGCCACAGCAAAAGAGAGGAGACAAAAAAACTAGGATCATTTTTTTATTTTCTTTTTTCATGTCAACCCGCTGAACACTGCTGGGACATAAAAAGTGAACTGAACACAAACCAACACATTTGCGATGTTTATATCTGTGCAGCCTGGGGTTGGACGTCTGACTGCTGAACAGCTTTTGAGCAACACTTTATAATAACCATCATTAATTAATGGTACATTTATGAAATGCTTTATAAACCATTTATTACACAGTTGTAAAGGTTCGTAAAAGTCAGTTGCAACTCTACAATAAACTGTTTTAAAGCGTTTCAGTGTTAAAGGTACAATGTGTAAAATTTGGCCGGCTGTCTAATTCATATTCAAAACAAATACGTGGCAGAATTTTACCAAAGTAACCGCTAAGTGCTGCTAACCTAATTAGCTCAGTTAGCTGTGCATTTAGCGGCTTGGACTGAGAACTCAGACCACCAGGTGAGTGTTTACATCGCCAGCACAGCAGCTTTGACGGGGCTAGCTGGTTAGCATGCTAACTTTGGTAGATGATTGCTATTTGCTATTTTTCACATTTTGTTCAACTTTTTAATTGTTTTCAACTAAAAAAGCTTACAAACTACACCTTTAACAGTTAAATCACTATTATCTAACTTTAGTTAACTATGAATTTACCATTTATTAATAATGGTTATTGTAATGTGTTAGCCAGTTCAAACACGTGTTATCACGGTGTCGAGGTATCAATGCTTTTGTCAACCTTCGTGCAAACTGGAGCAACTTATTCTCATTATTCTTTCTTTTTTTTTCACAATGAATCATTCTGTCTGTAGAACGTTTTAAAAAAGTTTTTAATAAATTGCTGATCACATTTTCTCTCTTCGTTTTCAAGAAAAGCAGAGAAAGTGTCACATTTGAGAGGCTGTGAACCAAAAAATTCTTGCTTGGACTGAAAACTTTGATCCATGTCTGAATAGTAATAATAACAATAATAATGATAATAATAACTCGATCCTCTGATTTGTTGCAGCTCAAGGACAAAATGTTTTCTCTAACTCATAAATTGTTTGGTAGAAGTTGCAGCAGGGCAGCTGAGGGACCAACTTGCGCCTGACCGGACAAATATGGCAGGAATGTGTCGTGAGTGACAACAGTACAGTGCGACGTCAACACGGGAGGTTAGAGGTCACAGTTACAGTACCTGCAGCACCCGTCGCCTGAAGCTGGTCTGTGTGTGTGTGTGTGTGTGTGTGTGTGTGTGTGTGTGTGTGTGTGTGTGTGTGTGTGTGTCTCGCTCTGTGTGTGGATTTTTGTGGTTATAACTCATCAGTCAGCTCCAGGATCAGCGCTCCTGCCAAACCAGTAATTAGATAAGAATGATAAACACATTTTGAAGCTAACAGGGAAATGAAGCAGGGGGAGATCTGGATCTGGGTGTCCAGTCCTTTTTATTTATTTTATTTTTTCTACTGTTTGTTTTGCTTCGAGAATTTCTGAACGCTGTATTTACATTTCCCACACGAGGCCTGCTTCAAACTGTCACTTTGATATCTCACTCCAGCTCAAACCTTTTTCCTTTTTTTTTTTTTTTTTTTTTTCCTTTCTCTTTCCAATTCGGAGATGACAAAAGACAGCATGTCCTGAATATCTCGTCAATGTCAGACATTGTTTAGTGATAATCAGAATCACCTTGGCTAGTGCTTTGTGGGCAGACAGAGGTGGAACTGTAATTGTAGATAGGCTGTGCGTTGTTTTTTATGTTTTTTTAAACGCGGGAGTATGAAAAGGGGGGCAACAACAACTTGCAGGGAAGCTTTTGTGAAGTGTGCGAGCCGTGGAACTGTGATCCTCAAGGGCGAATCAGCGGAAAACAAAAGCACACAACAGTCGTGGCCTACATTCATGTTGGAGTGCTTTCAACGCCAACAGAGCTTATTTTCATACGCCATTAATTGCTTGAATAGATTGCCTGTTGAATTCTTAATGTGCTATAAATTCCGTGTTTGTTTTCCCTGAGTTGACAGCACACAGGCATACTGTGTCAGACCGTGTCCTGTAATCAGCGCTGGCCTTGGAAGAACTTCGACTGCAGAAAAAAAGCCCGTCCACGCTCTTTCTCTCTCTCTCTCTCTCTCCACCTCCGTCTTAAAACTTAACGTTTTTCTCGCGTTGGCTTATTGTGCACAACTTGGGTCTCTCATCTCGTGTCACAATGGAATCTATCCGTTACATCTGCGCGCTACATCAATGGCCTTCTGCAATGTATAGTGAGAGATTTTTCTTTGTGCTCATCTTTCCTATTCAGGAAGGTAGGTGTGAAAGCTGGAGAGGGTCACCGAGCAGCGAGCGCCGCTGCCAAACAGATTATCCCGCAGCGCAGCGAGGAGTTGGACAGCGGTAAAGGGACATTTGCCGCTTTTTTTTTTTTTTGTCTCCTCAAAGTGCAGAATCAGTCGTCACTCCAGGGCTTTTACCTGTAGGAGTCAAACCCTGCTTCCAATCCATTTTAATGCATAACCAGCAGGGCTTTCCTTTCCAGCTTAATTCGTACGCAGGGACTTTGCATGTTTTAAGCTCTATGCAAATATTATTGGATTTTCCAAGGATTTGGGCGGATTTCCTGCCATGGATTTTCCTTTACAAATGTCTTTAGAAAATAAAGTGAACCTATTTTATTTAAATTCGGTTTAAGAAGGCAAACAAATATTTAGATGCTAAAAATATTGAAGAGGGATCTTCTGAAGTGGGGACTGAACTTTATTTCAAATATCTTTCGCCCATACGAGCGTTTACTTTCCCCACAGATCTTTTTATGTTACGTGGGAAATGAACTTTCAAAGCCTGCTGCATCGTCCTCATCGCATTCACATGTGGTAGAAAGAAAAAAAAAAGTGGATTATGTCCCCTGCATATCTGTGTAATGATCCCCTACATTGTTTTTCGGTGGCCTTGACAGATCGTACATGGACCGGGCCTTGAAAGGCAGCACTGACATCACGACATCCTTGAGCAAACCAAAAGGCTGTCCAGAATAATGGGCTGCCGTTGCAGTCATGTCATCCGAGAGGGCGTTGTGTCGAGGAGCAAGATGGGGGTTTTGTTTGGACATGACCGTGGCGGGTACACCACCCCCTCCGGCCATGGAAGATGACACTGGAAAAAAAAAGGTAGAGCGCTCACAAAAGCAGGTGCCTCTGAGAGCAGCTCTTAAAGGTGGAAGCCCCGAGGGGGGGTGGGGAGAAAAGCCTAATTACTCTAAAAGATGTTGACTGTGTACACGATATTAATAATCGAGACTCTCGCCACCGCCAAACGTCCTGACAGAGGCCTTAATCAGACAATGCTACGAGTGGAATTCGAGGTGCAGATGTTTCTGATTAGCGCTCGCTCGCGTACTCTTCCCCGCGCTGCCATCTTTAAGGGTGCCAGAACCGTTTTTCGCCGATGATGTTTTTCCCAAACAAACTGCAGCGATCCCCGTATTTAAAACATTACGCCTCTGTTCTTCTCAGCATACAGGGCACAATTTTAATGACTATCTCTCACACCCCGCTCGCCTCCTTCTGTCTCTTGCCCTTCATTTCTCTCATAGTTTAGTCTGTTGGTGGCTTCTCAGGCTGAGAGGAGGAGGGTGGGGTGGGGGGGGGTTAGGCCTTGGCCACAAGCTGAAGGCTTGATTACAGTCCTGGCAAGAGAACAGAAAGCTGAGGGGCAGGAGGGATGGAAGGGGAATGGGGAAGGGGGGGCGGAGAGGATGGAGGGACCTCAGGCCCTGACTAAAAGCAGCTGTGGAGCGGGCGGGGGTGAAGGCCCTGTGTGCTTTTAAAGGGCTCAGGAAGACTGACCTCAGCACAGCCACACGTGGAGGCGCTAAGACGTCCACGTTAGCTAACTTGGCAGACGGATCCACTGTTAATCACATCTGCACTTCCTGTGTTTCTGAGTTGGATTTAAAGGCCGCTCTCCCGTTTATTACAACCCGGGTCTTGTGTTGTTGTAGCTTGTGGCCGTTGTTTCTGTTAAAACTTATAACCGGTGAGATCGAGAACACGGCGACACGGACGGGTTGAAAACACGTTTATATTTATATCCTAATCATAAGATTATCCGAAAGACTTTATTTGACGGTAAAACTCAAAGTGGCCACCAATGTCCGCTCTCATAGTAAGATTTTCTAATAGGACATGGTTTAAAAAGGGTTAATAAGTTGTAACTAATGACTAATTGAATAATTGAATTAAGCAACTACAGCTACAGCGATTAATCCAATAATTGATTGGTCAATTGACAGAAAGTTAATCTGCAGCTATTTTGATAATCGTTTCATGGTTTCAGCCATTTTTACAAGCAAAACATGTGAAACATTTGCAGGTTCCGGCTTCCTAAATGTGAAGATTTGCTGCTTTTCTTCGTCCTTTATGAAAACAAAGGAGGAGTCTTTAGGTTTTAGACTTGTTGGCTGGACAGAAGAAGCGGTTTGAAGACATCACTCCAGGGATACTGTGACAAGCATTTTTCACACTTCTGCGATATTTCATAGATGAAATGATTAACCAATTGATCGTGAACATAAGCAGCGGATGGCTAATTCATAACGATTTGTACAGTAAATTCCAGACAGCTCGTCCTTGTATTTTGGGTGAATGGCAGTATTGTGATGAGAGAGGTCTCGCATTCGCAGCCGAGTCAGACGTGGACCGGCGTTCGACAACATATGCAAAAACCTCAGGAGCCGATGAATCTGGCTATTGAGGCGTCAGTGTTTCAAGTGACTTGATTCTCCTCTTCTCGTGAAGCTTTTATCTATTCAAAACAAAGGAAAAAAGGAGAAAAATGGTGATGAGCTGGATGTGATAGTGCTGCCAGAATAATGATATATTCAAAATAATGGCTGCGAGAGAGCTCCCTAATGGCAATGTTCGGGAGCCGAGTATTGTAAAGCACCGCGACAAGGCTAAACTTGTGCAGCGGAGGGAGTGGAGGGGGGGTTGGTTGGTTGGCGTTCCTACACATAAAAGATGTGCAATAGTCAACATGGTGTCCTAGTATAGTTTTCTCACACTCCCACAAGCCTTCTGTCAAACGCAACAATGTCACCGAGGGAGGAAGCACCAAAGAGGAGCTAAATTTGTGAAAGCCACCGGACCTGAACGAAAATCACATGTTCTGCAAATCAGAATAGCACCTTCGCTTAGCTGCGGCGTCACGTTGGCGCTCAGACGGGAGCACGGTGTCGAAAAGGTCTCCTCTCGCTCCCCCCCCGTCGTGACTTACGAGGACAGTCGGCTTTATTAAACGGGCATTTGAACCAAAACACGGGGTCCACGCTCCTCCACGATTTTCTGATTGACAGCTTGACTGCGGCGAGGAAATCAAAGCAAATCCGGCACGCGTTTGGATTAAAGTGCGATGGAGAGGGGGGGGGGGGGTCATCCTCAAAGACGGAAGGGGTCAGGCACGCCGCTTGGTTTTCCTTCCACCAACCAATCGGAAAGCGGGGACGCATTTTTTTGAGCCCCGGATCAAACGCCTTTGTTTCGGGGGAAAAGGGGCTTTAATGTGAAGATAACATGTTGTTGTTTGGAGATGTTGAAATGCAATCTTAAGTATCCCTCTTGAATGTGAATCATCTCATTACCAGGCATTCTCACACTGAGATAATGCGAAGCATAATGTGTTTTATATCATCATGGTATGAAACAGGGCCAGCAGTGCACTGTGTAAAATCCCCTTCAGTGGCATTATTTTGGTCGTCAGTAGCATAAATTTGGATGTGAGAAACATCAAAGCCGCCATATAAATGCCTTTCTCTTCATGTTGTCATCCTATCTTTGAATCACTCCCCCTCCCCCCTAGGGCCATGGTTATTTACATTTTCAAATCTGCATTTTTCATATAGATCTGTCTGCCTCTGATTTTAATATCAGTGATGTTTCCCACGACACCTTTTGTTTTATTATGCATTATGAATTTCTTCCCCTCTCACTCCTCCCTCTCTCTCTCCGTCTCTCTCCCTCTCTCTCTCTCCCTCTCGCCTCCATCTTTTTCTAATCCCTATCCCCCACACTTGGCTTATGAGTCCCAGTGTTTTATCATGGGGAGAGAGATTTATCATTTCAATCTCATTTCAATAAATAAAATAATCTCTCTTCTCCTGTACGTGACAGCAGCTAATAGTATTTTGTTATCGCGGAGTGAAACTTTGCAGACTTGGTGCACTTCGCTGAAACACATTTGGCATTCTGCAGCCGCGTACAGTAGCGTTGGGCTGCGTGGCGAAGGCGTACTTATCGTGCTGTAACGTACGCTCAAAAGGGGGGGTGGAGAAAAAAGACTGACTCCGGCCTGTTTCTTTAACGTTGAAAACATCGTATTTGTTGATTTTAATGGATGTTGTAATGTAATGTGCCTCTGTTAACATGCATGTTAAAGCGTCTCTCAGAGGTTAAACGCAGCATCATGTTCGGCTGCGTCGTAATTAAATGAATAATGCACTTAAGAGGTTTGGTTTGTACCTTTTTTCAGCGGCGGTATAGGGACCCCTCTTGTAGCAATTCCGTCCTCTTAAAAGCTACTGGGCTGCACTCATGTATGCTTTTATCTCTCAGCCAGGATATGTTCTTAAAGCACGGTCTGTCAGATCCGCCTGCACTGTGGTGTGTAGAAGAACAAGAGCAGCCATCAAGACGACAGTTTTATTTTAATTGCTATCTCCCTTTCCTCCCGGTCCTTCATTTTCCCTTACCCCTGGAGCAAATCAACAGAAAAAATGTAAAAGGACTGACAGGAAAACAATTGCGTTTCAAATTGAACTCCCTGCAGAGTGTGTTCACTTCCTTAACCTGACATCCCTCCTCTTCCCCACACATGGCAGAAGGAGAAGGCGAGGCGAGCGGCAGCCACACTAAAGCTGGAGAGAAAGAGGGGAGGGGGGGGGTGAGACCGTCCTTTTGAATATGTGTTTTCTGTTTATCATTAGCTGACTGGGTGCTTCATCATTCGGCGAAAATCCCTATCTGCTGAACATAAGGCCGAGAGACAGCGGGGAATCAATCTTTTGTGCTTGGGCAGATAAACACAGGACGCAATCAGGGGGAGACGGAGCGACGGAGCAGGCCGCGGGACTCACGCCGCCGGTGATGGATGGCGGAAGTGAAAGTGTCAGGATGGCATTATGCAAATGGGGGAGGCATCCGAGCATCGCCCCGGTGATTATGGGAGATGGGAGAGCAGCCTGTGGTCCCCCTGGCACCAAGGCAGCCATTTTGGGGGCTCGTTGTCTCCTACTGGAGCTGGGGGAAACATGGGGGGAGGAGGAGGAGGAGGAGGAGGAGGAGGATGGATAGAGTGGTGGACGTGTGAGAGAGAGAGAGAAAGAAGGAGGAGATGAAGGAGGAGGGAGAGGGAGGGAAGAGCGTGTCATGGTATCATTCCCTCACATGCGCCACCGCCTCACCCCCCTCCCCCTCACCCCTCACCCCAAAAAAATAAAAAAATAAAAAAGAGGGAGGGGAGGAATAAGTCTATAAGCAGAGTGAGAGGCATCTGTGTCATTTACTGAAACAAATGACCAGCCTTCTCTTTCTGTGGGGTTTGAATGAGGAGGGTGAGCCTGCACAATGATAGAGATAGAACACTGATGGAACAATCATGAATAATGAACTTGAACTGGACAGAAATAAAAGCTGGTCGGGTTGATTGCGACGGCGGTGACGGCGGCGGCAGCGGCGGGCTGTATTTTTTTTTTTTTCCTATTTCCGACAAGTCGAAACATCCACATGCTGAGCGGCTCGCTGGGGGGCGGGAGCGGGGGGCAAACGTGACCCCTGGGTACAATGGTATCCATCCCGGCTGTGTCACTTTCACAACCATCATGACTCTCGCACACACACCAATCTCAATGACAAGCGAGCAGGACACCACACACACACACACACACACACACTCCCACTATAATGACCAAGGATGCTACTTGTATTCAAATGAGGGTTGAAGTGAGAGCCAGGCAGATACTTCAGGGAGCAGCCGGGGGCCCAGAGGGGAGATCCAGCCGCAGTCCCCGCTGTACCATTACAGTAAGATTGGATGAAGATGGAGACGCGGAAAATATGATAGTGTGTGTGAGTGTGTGCGAGCTGATGGGGGACGGCGCAAGGAGAACGCCGCCCGGATGATCTACGCACGTGCAGAGCTCGCACACGCGTTTATTTGTGGGTTTTTTGTTTTTTTTTTGTCTTGCGAGCGAGTCGGCGTGTGTGCCGTGAAATTAGCAGCTGTAGTGAGATGAACCAGTTTCTATCTGCTGTTTACACAAGAGGAAGAGGGAGTGTGTGTGTGTGTGTGTGTGTGTGTGTTTGAGAGATCAGACAAACAGGAGAGAGTCGGTGATCGTCCGCCGTGATCACAGCGTCATTGTCTCTCCACTGGAATACAATCAACAGCAATCACCCGGTCTCCATCTCTACAATCTCAAATTGTCGTCCTGTTTCTCCTTTGCAGCCTGCGTCCATTTTTTTTTCCCCTCTTCTTTAGCCTCCCCCTCCACCACCACCACCACCACCGCCCTCCTCCGTCCTAGAGGAGACAAGCCGGGGCGGCTGAAGTGCCCGTCCTCCACCTCTAACTTTACCACTCGCCACAACACACAGACAATACCACTCCGTTCCGCCTGATTGGATCCATTTGCATTGGACACCTCCTCTGCATATTGATTGATGGGTTTAATCAGCGAATCAGGGGGAGCGCTCAGACATCAATCTCTGTCAAGGCACCTACCTTTTTTTTTTTTCCGAGCCTTGTGATTCCCTGCTAGGACTCATCAAGGAAAGCAAGTTTAGACAGAGAAAGAGAACGGTACGGAGGAGGGGAAAGGGAGGAAGAAGAAAGAAGAAAGGCATGCGGGGAGTGGAAGGACGAAAGTATTTGAAGTGGATTTCTCTGACTGGCTGCTGTTGGAGTAGATCAGGTGTAGCGTAAAAGGCAGGCTGGCCGACTGTGAAGGCTTGCATAAGAAATGTAGATAAAATGAAAATAGCAGCCAGACTGAGCAGATTTATACACGTTGCACGGGTACAGTAATGCAGAAAAATGTACAATCCGAGCATGAAAAAAAAAAAGCTGAGATCTGATTTTTTTTTTTTTTATATATATATCGTGTTTCCCCATTCATTGTTAATTATTCATACATTTTTACACTTTCAAATCAGTCCTCATCATTTATCGGTTGATAGTGACAGATCAGGTGATTTTCTTGCCGTGAAAATAAATGAAATGCACAGAAAGATTTCCCACCTCCTCCCCCTCCTCTCTCCTCGAAATATTTAACTTCATGGTCCTTTTTTTTTTTTGTCTCTCCTCCACCTAAACTTTTCGGCGTCTGGAAAGCTACAGGCGGACTGACAAGACACTTAACTAATTGGCATCAAACAACTCAAGTCTTAAGTTCTTCTCGTCTAATTTCACAGGTCCGACAAACAGGTGTAGCTGTCAAGAGTCGCAGGATCAATAGAACAAAAAAAACAAAAAAACAGCCTTTTCACTCCTTCTCCCCCGCTGTTTGTATGTGTGTGTGTGTGTGTGTGTGTCTGCATGCATGCGTGGGGTTGTATATATAGAAAGTGTTAATTGAGTTGTGGTTGCCATTGTGTGCCTCATCAGGGGAAGTGCAAGACCCCCCTCCACCCTTTCCCATGTCAATGTGAGAGTGTACCTGTGACACGTCGCGCTGACAGATACTTCATTTCCTTTTCACTTGATAATTACTGTAATACAAACTCAATTAAAAGTAAGCGTCTCAGAGAAGAAAGAGACAAGTTTGATTAAAATATGAATAAAAATACAGAAAATGAAAATACATGTTTTTTTTTCAGATTCGTCCTCGGGATCCTGTGAATCCTGCAGGTAGATTTTAAGGGCTGCTGTGCGCACGAGCTTCCTGCATTGATGCTTTTTTAAAATATATTTATGTTGTACATTTTCTATTTTTTTTTCCACCTGGACCCTATTCTCTCAAAATAATATGTCTCTGCACACTGTTTCCTCCCCACTGCTTCTCAAATCTGATATGAAGTTGTGAAAATGGTAATTAGAGGGTTTATTTACATCAAAACCAGAGATGGTGATTGTTAGAAAACTTGAGTGAAACAGAACAGAATGTAAACAAAAAGCACTTTTGACATTATGTATTGTGTCGCAGAGATATCTGATGAAGTTAGCATGCTAACGAGTTAGCCCAGGCCCATTCTGGTCCAAAGCTCCGGTTGTAGCATTGTAAACATCCAAACCTCTGGCTGCACTGCTAACTGAGCTAACCAACTTACCACATTTGCAACAATTAGCATCAGTTAGCGGTTTCTCTGGTGATTTGCTGATCTCTGATTGCTGACTATGACTCTGACAGGTCGCCAGTTCTTCCGTCACTGGGGGTCCGCTCCATCATGTTGAAGAACAAGTAGAATAACAATCTGACCAAAAGTCAGTCACACAATCAAGAGGACGTATATTGATGGTGCGCAATTACAGGACCTTCTAGGAAAAACAGAGATTTGTCCCTCCAGTAATCTTTTAGAATTCAAATTATTTAATTATATGCATTGTAAACACTAATCAAAGATGCAAAACAATGTGTTTTTATAAGTTTTTATAAGCTGCCAGTCGACCTGCACCTCCTCACACAGGAGCGCTGAGTGTCTGTGGATCGGTCTCTGGGATCGTGGCGGTGTCGGCTGACCACAGCAAGTAGCTACTTTGTAAACGGTCTAACCTAAACAAAAGGATGCTATTTTTTCTCTCTCTCGTCACAATGCTGTGCTTGTGCTCTGGTTAGGTTAAAGCACTAAACACCGCTTGGCGAGAGAAACAATATAAAGTGTTTTGGCTCAACAAAGCCAACTTTGTTTGGTGGCCACAAACATGGCTGACGATGGTCCGACCTCCTGTGGACGATACACCAGTCTGCTTAAAACTACCCAGTGGTGTCATGTTCACACCACCTCCACTTTAGTCTGAGATAAAGAAAGAAAGATCCTACCACAACTTCTTACAGCTACTACAACTACAGATACTACGAGAACTATTCAATATGCAACCTAAAATCTGCATCAAGCAGACTTTTAATAACTACTGATTGATAATCTCCAGGTAGTGAACGGCTCAAAACAAAACATCCTCCACTCGAACGATGCTATGAGAATAGATTTTACAGCCTGACGCACGTTATTCAAGGTGAACGTTGAAGCTCCCACTCGTATAAAGTGACTGAAGTACATAAACACTTGAAAACAGAACAACAAACGTAACCTTGAGCTCAGATGTGTGTCTTACGGAGTTCAGAACAACGGTGGTATTTCCCAAAATGTTCTTTACAGACCAATATATCCGCCTCGTCTGGCTTCCTCCTGCAGAACAAGGTCCAATGCTGGTTTCTGAGATCCGGACACGTGGGAAGCCTGGACAAAACTCCTTTAGCTTCGCTTGGACAAACATAAAGACGTGCATTGATGCAACATCTTAACATTATCCATGGAGCCACGGAGCTACGTTTAAATTAAGAAAAATGTCCTTGATATGTGAAAACAGTGTTTCGGCTGATGAGTCAAGAGTCGTGAGCATTATCTTTGGCTTGAAGTCATATTGCATAATTCCGATGTGCCCTCCTGAGGCAACATCCTCCAGAGGACCATTTTACGCAAGCGGTTCATTGGTTGATGAGGAGGAGGAGGGCTGAAGGCTCACATAACGACTGCCGAACACAGAGGAGACCGAAGATGGTCAGTGTGCCGGCAACAGCAAGTTATCAGGGCGATCAGTCCGTAGTCTTCCACATGATAGACTCCATTTCCTCTATTGACATACACATAGTTCTGTCTGTCAACAGTTTGTAGAGATCCTTCAGACAATCATATGTGGGGTATTTAGTTGTTGAGTCCCTCTGTTTGAGACCGAACCCCAGTCCTTACACTGTAAAATCCAAGAAACACTTTCTGTGCTGTCAAAGTTGCACTAATGTCTGTCGTTCCATCTGCTGGGAGTTCAAAGAAAGAGCAGCGTCGAGTTTCAGACGCGATCATTTTATGTCACTTTGGATTGTATCCGACATCCCAATTGTCTCCGTGTAAAAGCCGTTTTCGAGCTTACGGTGGTGAGTTTGTTTTTTCTCCGACGTGAGCTGCCATGACGATGGCTGTGCCAGGAATTTAACAAATCTGAGTAAAAGTTGTCCTAGAAATGTATTGATCCTCAGCTGTTAAGTCTGAGAACGTGGCACTGATTGGAGTTTCTTTCAGCTGATATCTAGCGATGAGCTTGAGCTGAACTCTTGCTTTTCTCCTCCTTTAGCAAACGAACTGTCACTGCCTGTCTTGTTCTAGCTATAGCTAACTAAAAAGAAAACAGTCCGATGCATTTCCATTTTCAGACAAGCGTTGTTGGAACCATCTCTCCAAACTCTCTGTGCCACAAAGACACGTGATGTTTGGTAGAAAGGGCTCCTCATGCCCACTCAGGCGGCCCTGGTTATTAGGTTATTTGGATTGCCATTAGCTAACGTTGGCTAGTCTTCCAAATGTTAGCTTGTCTTCCTGATGGTAGCTTGTTTTGTTGTTTGTTTCTGGCATTAGCTAGTCTGCCTGATATTAGCTAGTCTGTCTGGTGTTAGCGAGTCTGTCTGATGTTAGCTAGTCTGCCTGACATTAGCTCATCTTCCTGATGTAGCTAGTCTGTCTGATGTTAGCTAGTCTGCTTGACATTAGCTAGTCTGCCTGGTGTTAGCTAGTGTGCCTGAGGTTAGCTAGTCTGTCTGGTGTTAGCGAGTCTGTCTGATGTTAGCTAGTCTGCCTGACATTAGCTAGTCTGCCTGGTGTTAGCTAGTGTGCCTGATGTTAGCTAGTCTGCTTGACATTAGCTTGTTTTCCTGATGTTAGCTAGTCTGTCTGATATTAGCTAGTCTGCCTGGTGTTAGCTAGTCTGCCTGACATTAGCTAGCCTGCTTGACATTAGCTCATGTTCCTGATGTTAGCTAGTCTTCTCGATGTTAGCTAGTCTGCCTGATTTTGGTGAGTCCGCCTGATGTTAGCTAGTCTTCTTGACATAAGCTAGTCGTTCTTGGGTCCCAACACAGGCAGAAGTTGTGGCTTGTTTTAGTCTTAGAGCCTCTCTTAAGAGTTACTATCTGGGCTGTGGCGCTGATGCTAATGTTAGGTTAGCGTTAGCTGCAGCAGCGGCTGACTACGTTGTTGTTTTCATCCATGGCATTAGCAACTTCATCATCGGTGGCATTCATTTTTAGTTATGTGAAATATCAAAACCGCTGCAAGTGCTGTCGTCGTTTTAAGCTAACTTCCTGTCTGTTTTGTCACAGCGGACAGGACCGCCCCTTTATTGAGCTCTCTGTCCTGATTGGGTAGAGGGGGCAGGGATAACAGGAAATGTATTTTCTCTTTAACTGCACCACCAGCAGGAGGAGAGAGATGGGTGACTGGTTGGAATATAAAGCTATTTAACTCATATTTTCATAAAAACACATCACTTACAGCAACTTTAACATTCCTCTAACAACCATATTCCTCTGTTTCAACACACTCAACACTTACGTAGAAAACAGTTCATGTCCCTTTTCTGTCCTGTGCTCATGTGCAGGCGTCTCTGATGTCACTGGAGAGAGTTGATCTGTGAGGGAGGCGGCGCTCAGTTCTGGAGAACGACGTCTTGTTTACAGGTGAGGAAATCCTGCTTTTAAATAACAATCAGCCTGTTAACATTAAATGAATGACGGGATGTAAGACTCCTCCTTCGTCACAAGCAAACACTCATCCTCTATTAAGAGCACACGGCTCTTGAGGTTTTTTCGCTTTAATGGCGACCGGATAATTGTCATGAAACATCACACACGACTAGTAAAAAAAAAAAAAAAAAAAAAACAGTAAATGAACTCTATCCTTCTTGTATTTCAACATTTGTTCGGGCTGAGAGTATATTTTATTTCTTCTATTAAACTCGATTACTTCCTGTGTGAACCTGGCCTTGATGGAAAGGGGCCTCATAATTCAGTTCTGGAGAGAGAAAGAGAGAGAAAAAAAAAGAAACAACACAACATTGCAACATGCTCGTTTTTTTTTTTTTTTTTTTTTTGGAGGAAGAAACTTTTAATACCCACAGCTCTTAATGACGGCACTGCAATTAGAGTGGCTGCATTTTTTGCTCTAGCCGCGAGTCAAAGGAAAACAAATAAAGCAGCTCGATTTAGAAACCTTATTAGACTTTGAGTCCCTGAGCAATTAAAGTATTACAGCTGAAGTGCTTCTGTGAACCCACCGATGGAAAGCATTTATAGGTGGTCTCTACTTTACTGGTGGTCTGTTACTGGGCTTTTTTATTTATTTTTTTCTTCTTCTTCTTCGCGCCGGTCGGAGCGGCGGTTGTCTCGCTGCGTTCGCGTGCGAGCACGTGGTGAAAAATTTTAAAAAAGGGTATCGAACAAGAAGAAAAAAAGCTCTTGATATTTATCAAAGTGTCACTCAAGGACAAATTGAACATATTCAAACTTTTTTTTTCCCCCCTCGCTCCGGCGTACACTCGATTATGACGAGATGTGTAAATCGTGCAACGCCGATTGAAACATCTGTAATGATTTAAAAATAAACTGATCTTTTTAAGCTGTTCGCTCTTTGATCGTCTCTATCTGGCGACGGTTGCCCCCATGCCGTGTCTAAATTGGGTTGGCTTGTGATGATGCCCTTTGCTATGCAATCTCTCCAATTTTGATGCCTTATCAAATTACCAACCCAGAGGAAATGAATGGTATCATCTGTGTCAAGGCATTGATGTAGTTTCACTTAGCCTGAAACACTGGGCTCCTAATTGAATGATTAGATTCGTCTAGATTTTCTCGATCCATCCTCGCACTAATTACAATTGAAGAGGAGATCGGAGTGCCTTACGTATCAATTTAACAAATAAAAGCAGGTAAAATAATGAAGAAAAAAATGGGAAAAAAAGAGGATATTTTAATCACACGGAATTTAATAATACATAATTGTAATTGGCTGTAATTGGAGTGGAAGTGTTCCGAAGACAAGCGGAATTTCATTTCAGGAGATATATTTTATTTTAATGAGTTGTAATACATTTTTTTTTGGGAGAGAGAGAGAGAGAGAGAGAGAGAGAGAGAGAGAGAGAGCAGAGTGATAAAAAAAAAAAAAAAAAAGAAGCCAGCCTGATGTGCCACTAGGGGGGGTGCTGATGCTTTTTGGGCCGAGCCGGCACATTGAAATAAACACAGCCGCATTCGAATGTTCTGTGTCTTCCTTCACACACACACACATACACACATTCAGACAGACAGTGTGTGTGTGTGTGTGTGTGTGTGTGAGAGAGAGAGAGGAGGTGACTGGGTTTTAAGTGGGAAGAGAAACAAGTAGGAGAATGTGGTCACATGACTTCTTGCGTTACAGCTCTATCTCCTCCAACTTCGCCGTGTAGTTTCACCCTTCACGCCCGCTAATACCATAATCCCCGCCGCGCTGACCCTCCTCCTCCTCCTCCTCCTCCTCCTCCTCTTCTCGGACCAGCTTCTGACACCTCCTGCTCAGGGGCCACCTCTGGCCCCCGGCACCTCCCAACCGATCACTCCGCGAGACTCCCCCCCCCCCCCACACCACCACCCTCCGCCATAATTGACTAATGACCCCATATCAATATTTGGCTGTGGTCACAGGCTTTCAGTACCGTTGTAATTTAAAGTGGATTAGTGTTCGCCTCAGCACGTTTCTTTTGGCAGCCAGCCAGTGGGACGAGCGTTTGATAACAGGTTCCTTCTTGTGTGAGTGTATGTATGTGCGTGTAACTGTGTGTAACTGTGTGCGTCTGCTTTGTGTGTTTGTGTGAACTACATAAGCTGCCCATTGCCCTACGGGACTTAAGACACCAAAGGAGCAACTCACAAAAAAAAAAAAAAAAAAAAAGGCTGCAGTTTTTCCTGATGAGGAGATGGGAAGACACACACACACACACACACACACACACACACACACACAGATCTGGCTGACTGACTTACCGCCCGTTCCTGTTCCTGTGAAACACTCGGGTCCCGGTCCAAGTATCTGTGGCGCTCTCACACCGTCAACCAACAACAATTTTTGTTGACAGAGGAAAACGGCTGCTTGATTTGCGAGACTGTCTGGAAAGTTGATTTACGCGTCTTATCGAGCAAGACAACACTCGTACGGCGCCGACCGTTCTGGTTCTGGGTCGGTGGCTCGTGGCCTCCGATCGCAGGTTACGGCCTTATTACTCTCACCGAAGAGAGAGTTCTCCCAGTGGGACCGTTTGGTGGGAAGGGTCCTTTAAATTGAATCCTGGATTGAGCGAGAGAAGAGATAGTAATAGATAATGTCCTTTTTTACTTAAAGGATAAGTTCACCCAAAAATGAAGATTCACAGGTGGGTTTTCACAGTTTTGCAGTCTGGAAAAAAAGTTCTTGAGCTTCATGGTAGAATAAAAACAAAATGTAAAATCGCCAAAACGTGTAAATAAAGTACTTTCTAATCATCATGGGGCCTCGAGAGACTTAGATTTCACTGTGTGAAGCTATTTTATGAAATTTTGGGGGTGTTTTTGTTTCATTTTCAATGAAATCCTCAACCAGTTGTTTGGAGATGCAGCAAGTGGTGGAGAGAGTGCTGAAAAATCTGTACTCGAGTACAAAAGTACAGTTATTGTACTACTAAAACTACTTGTGTTTGAATAATACTGAAGTGAAAGTACAAAGTATTCTTGTTGAACACTTTTTAACCATTAATTCAAAATGTACTCTCTACTCAGCTCTAATTTTTTAAAAGTAACTGAGTAGATTACGTGGTGTAATGCTTACAGGTACAATTACAGACTTGATAGAAGAAAAAAATACTCATAAAAAGTTCCAGCACCCGAAACAAATGACTTAATTACAGTAATTTGAGTAGATTTAATTTGTCACTTCCACCTCTGAAGGCAGCAACAAGCGAAATGTTTTGCAGATTATGAAACTCCATCAGCGTGAGAGAGAGAGAGAGAGGAGATAATGACTGAATTGTGATACTTGGGTGACTCGTTTTTTTAAGTAAAACAACTGAATCCCCACACACGAAAATACTCCACTACGAGTAATTAACGTGTTAAGAGTAAAAGTACTGGTTGTGCAGTGAAATGTTTGCCTGTCTGCGTGTCGCTGTGATGTTTCCTGCTGCAGACGTTAAACGTTGAGCTCATCTGAACTCCTTCATACCCTGCTGGGGACTTTTAATCTATGCGGCTACGCGTTATATAAGATCATCGTACGTTCGGCCGGGGAGAAGCATGTATCTCTGGGAAAAGAAAAAAAAAAGTCAATTTAAAAGGCGCTCAGAGGAAACCGGCTGTTTTTTCAGCGTTGTGACAAAACATCTCTCAGCTAATCCCAGAGGGGCTTTTTTTTTTAAAAAGAGTTTATTTAGCTTAAGAAGATAGGAGGAGAATTTGCTCAAACGTCCGTCTGTTCGTCGTAAACACTCACAATGAAAATTACCAAATATGTGTGTTTCTGTGTGTGTGTTAGCTTAACTAAAGCTGACCGATGTAGTGAAAGTAAGAGCTCGTGGGTGAAAACTACTTTATTTGCCTCCTGAATACAGTGAAATAAAAGTACAAATGTGTCTAAAAAGTACCTCAAATCCTTTCTCAGGTGCAGTACTTTAGTAAATGTACTTAGTTACGTTCCACGACTGGATGCGTGTGTGTTTCTTATCTTTTTAGTCATCGTCTGAAGGATCCCGACCGCCATGTTGGAAACCGGCGCTAACTCAATGAAAACCAGAGCGCCTCACCGCTGCTCTTTATTTTCTTTGAATATCTGAACCGCGTCACGACGTACGGTTTCTTTCCCTCTGTGTCTTTTTGATGTCTGCTGCTGCTCGCCGATCAGACGCGACCAGGTCCAGACTTGTCGGGGACACGACCGTCTGTCTTTCTGCTCCGCTAAACAAACCATGAGGCTCTTACGTAGGCCATACGCAGACAGACAGAAAGACAAACAAGAAGGGAGGAAAAAGGGAAGAATGACCGTGTCTTACCTCGTCCCCGCCGCTGCTTCTCTGTATGCAGAGTGCGGCGGCGGCAGCAGCAGCGGCGGCGGCAGAGTGTTTATCTCGCTCGCCGGTGGAATGTTTGTGTAACTGAACGCTACGCTGATCGAGTTCAAATCACGGCAGGATAATTAAAACATGTTGATCCCTTCAGTCATGGGAAAGGGGCAGATTTATTAATGATACACTTACCACAGCCTGTGGACCGCGCGCGCTGCTGAGAGATGGTAATATTGCATGAAATCGTTGGTTAGATTGTCATTTACCTGCGGGCCCCCCTCCTCCTCCTCCTCCTCCTCCCCCCTGTACCAGTGTGAGTGGTCTTTCATGTAAATGAATTTGTCTAGAGAATGAGAGAAATGAGAGACAGAGGGAGGAGTGAGAGATGGAATTAATAGCTCGGGGTCATGGGGATAATGATTTCTTCATGGACCCAGTCAGAGTCGAATGGCCCTGGCGTCTCGTTTTAGTTTTTTTTTTTTTTTTTCCTTGTTGGGGAAAGAGAGTGAATGAATGTGAGGGTGAACATTACATGGAACAGGGGCATTTACTGAATATGTAAACGCGTTACAGTTTTTTTTTTTTACGACAGAGGCCGACATGCCAACAACGCTTCCAAATGACCCACTTTGTATTCACGCAATGCAAATTTGCCCACCGCGTCGTTAGATCCCGTTGATTGAGTGGTGCTCCCATATGTTGGACAAGAGAACATATAATTTGCTCATGATATCAAAACATTGTGACACGTAGAGAGGTGGAGAAAAAAGAAGAAAAAAAAATGTTTTCCACGAGTCCTGGTGGTCGGGGGGGGTTCGAGCCCGGTCAGACGACATATTCGAGGCAGATTGTCCCCATTTCAACCACGATTCAGGCGTAATTCCAAACTTTTCCTCCCCCCAGAGTCAGCGAGGAACAGACTGCCCCTCCAGCGTTAACTGTGAACCCCGCACACATAAAGGTGCAGGTGTGTTTTTCATATCTGAATTGGGGGGAGGGGAGGGGTGGCAGCGTCAAAAGCTGCTGGTCAATCTCTTTGCACGTCTTTTGTGAAAGGGGGCAAAGTCTGACAGAGTAAACCAGCACGGACACATGCGAACATAAAGGGCGTAGCTCACACCCCCGCTGCCCCGCGCTGAAAGGACCCAGTGGGGCTGTGAGCAGGAGGGGGACGAGGAGGCCAGGGCCTAATGGTGGGAACAGTGCGGAGGTGAAGCCGTCTTTTTGTTCGTCGCGGATAAAGGAGGCTTTTGAGGAGGCAGCGTGTGTTTTTGTTCCACGGAGGGCCATCGAAGCTGCAGGCCATGCTCGTCCCTGGGTTGTGTTGTTGGGGGGGGAGAGGGAGGTGGAGGGAGGTGGAGGGTGGAGGCGACAGGAGTGTGTGGACACAGGCAGGAGACAGAGTTACTCGCTCCGGGGAGAGAAATATGCTACTTGCGAGGGTGTTGGAAGGAGGACAGCGTATCATCTGTCTGTTGGAGGGAAAGGGAGAAAGAATGGGGTGAGAGAGTAAGACAGGGCTATAGAAAGAGACAGATGGAGGGGAGGGGGGTTAGAAAGTGAGACAGAGAGAGGAGGAAAGAGAGAGAGAGAGGGAGAGGGAGAGGCGTGAAGGTGCTTTATGGGGTACTTACTGGCTCATGTATCCATGCTGCTGTCATTTCAGGTCATCCATTGTTCCGTGTGCAGCTGTACACACCTGATTCACTCCAGAATAAGACGTATTCGACAACATATTTAACGTCTGACGCATCCAAATATCTGGCTTTTCTTTTTTTTTTTCTTTTTTTTTTTTTCGGACCAAGACCGCCAATTAAATTGGGAAACCCGGCGTCTCAACCTTCCCCGTGACAATGACCTATTGTCGAACGTGACGGAGAGAGAGACGGCTTCAGGCATCCAGCGGTGAACTCTGGCTGCTCCCTGACCCGTCTGACCTTTCCAACAGTTCAACTTCCACAGACTGCCGATGATTGATCTGCCTTCAGGGCCCTTAAACTGCTCCTCGTCTCCTCCGCTGTCAGGGAACAAAAATATGTGATTCCTACACTGAAACGTGATCTTTATATAAAATCTCGACAGTAGAACGAGACCAGCGTTCTCACCAGCCGAGCCGCCGGATCAGCTTCACGCGGTGTTACACCTGAAGCCCAGAGGAGGGTTTCAAAGTCCTTGTCATGTTTGGTGACACACTCAACTTAAATATGTGTATTTATTAACTTTTATGAAACTGATTTAGTGTTTTTTTTTCACCTGCAGTCTACATCAAAAGATCTACATTTTAATATTGTGTTTGAGATAATTATTTGTCTCTGTTCTCAACCAGGTTATTCTCTTCGAGCATCAACAATAACAATTGTTTTTAAAATACTTGTTGACATGTTTTAAAGAACAAACACTGAGACATACCTCTCTTCTGATGAAAGGTGTCACTTTAACATAAAAGTAAAGAATGAATTGCGTATTGTCTGTTTCTGTATGCAACTGCAACTGCTGCTAATGTAACTAAGGTGACTGTTAGCCAGTTAGCTCGGATAGCTGCACAGGTAGCAGGTCAGGCTCCAGGAAGGTGTTGGTTACCACTGCTAGCTGGTTAGCATGCTAGCTTTAGCAGATATCTGATCATCAACATATTAGAACAGTTATTCCTTCTTCTTCTTCTTCATCTGTTGATTCTCCTCAAATTAATTGCTGACATGCAACTTTAAACTAAATAAACCTTTTCTGAGTTATTCTGAAAATGCATCGTCAGTGCAGTTGACATTTTGCAGACTCGTGGTTCTCATGTGTCGGCAACATCACACCCGATAAAGTTTAAGGACGGAATGATTGATTGGATAAAACTTGTTCTTCGCTGCACTTAACATGACGAGGCACTGCAGGAACAGGCAGAAAACACTCACAGGTGTCGAGTGTCGCTTTTTTTTTTTTCTTTTCTTTTTTTGCAGGGTTTAGTCAACGCCCTCTTAAAATGACCCCGGGTGACTCCTCTCTCTCTCGTCTTTTAACCTTTCAGCTGACTGTCAGACATCTAATCTGCTCAAATGTCCATTAAGGTGTGAGGGAGAGTTTGGTCTGTAGAGCAGATTGTAATTGATGGGATCAGGTGACATTTCAAACTTGGCAAAGAAGAGGACGGATTCCTTTATGAGCGGCACAGGAATGGAATTAAGTTACAAGAGGAGTGTTGAAAGTCTGCTGCTCTTTTGGTGAAAGTATAGACGGTACAGTGTCTGCTCTACTTTGATTGTTTCCTTAAAGATATAATACGTAACGTCTCTGCATTTAAGATGTCTTTGGTGAACACTTACATGATCCCATTTCAACAATCGTCAGACTCCTAAAACTTCCAGGACGGAGTCAGAGGAAGGAAGTCGAAGAACATGATGAACATAATGCAGTCAGACTTTAAAACATGAGTTTTCTGCCTCAGTCAGTAGCCATTTTTATACTGGGCAGCAAGCCGCCAACTTGGCCATCTTTTTTGTGGTTAGGTCCGCAGATATAGACAGAAGGCGGTATATTGGGGATCTGTTTTGATCGGCCGATATGACCCCTCGGAGGGTAGACTTATTGGGTACACAACTTCCTGCCTCACGTCACGTCACATGTTTACATCTACCCCAGTGGCGACTTTTTGGAAAAGAAGGAATATTATTTCTCCTTTTTAGATCGACAAGGTGGTACATTGCAGCCTTTACCGTGCTGCAAATGTGCCACCTTCTCTATAAAACACTCCCTATCGTACCACGATCTGGAAAAATAATCCATGCTTTCATAACATCACGGCTGGACTACTGCAACTCCCTCTACCTTGGTCTCCCCCAGTCCCTCATAGCACGCAGCAAGACTGTTGACTGGGGCAAGAAAGTGGGAGCACATCACATCTGTTCTTGCATCCCTTCACTGGCTCCCAGTACAACAAAGGATCCATTTCAAGACCTCTGATATGGGTCTTCTCCATATACCCCGCTCCAGACTCAAGCAAAAAGGTGATCGGGCCTTTGCAGTAGCTGCCCCGCGCTTATTTCTTACCTATTGAATGTACTACGTACAGCACTTTGGTCAGTGTGAACTGTCATAAATGTGCTTTTATAAATAAATTTTCCTTACTTACTTTTACTTTATCTAAAAGGGGCTAGTGTTTATTGTGGACACGTAACAAGGACGACAACAACTCCTATGATCCCGCACTACTTGTATCATTTGTTTCGATTGAGAGCGTTGCAGAAATTACATACAGCGCATTAAAATATACCTTTAAACAACTTCTTTAAAACAAAGAAAAAACTCTAATGATTATGCTCTGTAAAAACAGGCGAAGCGTCACTTCGCAACACAAACGTGACACAGAAAACACTAACAAAGGACACGAATGCGATTTGGTTTTGCGTCCAGGCGTAAAGAATGACCTGCCAAAATCTTAGCTGCAATCAACCAGAGTAAGAATTGTTCACGCTAATTAGTCGAGAATGTGTTTTTCCCCCCATTTTACATGGCAGTATATCACAGTTTGATATATTGTTACATGGCCAATTAGCATCTCATAATGCTCAGTCAGCCACAGAGCCCGAGGTCAGAGGTCACGCTCGCTCTCAGTCCGAGAGAGAGCGAAGGAGACAGAGGTGGAGGCAGCGCATCAAAAACGAGGGAATGTGAAATGGACTATTTCAAGACTCGTTTTCTTTTACTGCGCTGGATCAAAGATAACGGGAACTTCTGCTGTTATTATTATTATAAATAGCACTCAGTGCAGGCGAACGTAGCAAATGGCAGATGAAATCTCGCAGCGTCGATGTGTGAGAAACATCACAGCGCCTAGATAGCCCGCAGATTAGACTCTGACTTCCGCGAGCCGTTCTTTATCTCGAATCAGATTCTATCTTCAACACAGGTGCTGTGTAAATGTTCCTCGAAGAAAAAAAAAAGAAAGAAAAATTACAATGCACACAGTCATCTCCAAAAGGCAAATGAACTCTAATAACAGCCTTTATCTGAGCGCTAATTGCCATAATCCATAAATCATCCTCAAAGATTACATCACCTAAGGGCTGTCAAGTATCATAGATGCATGATAAAACATTAGAATCAGTTAATCACCTCTGACAAAGTATACATAGATTGAATGACTCCTCTTTAAAAGCAGCTTTGTTTGGATAAGCTTGGACACGCAGCAGAAAAAAAAAAAAAAAAAAGGCCAATTATGTTGGAGGCCTCGGCGTCGGTGGAGTGTGAGTGTGTATTTTTTGGTGTGTAGTCCAGCGCGCCGCTCATTTGGCATTAGTTCCAGCAGATACACAGTAAAAACATCACAATCACGCCGTCGCACGACAGTCCCGATTTCACACCATCAGCGCTCGCGCCGACCGGGACCCTCCATTAGCCCGCACATGTGTTTACATTCCAGAGGTCTGTCCTCAAATGATTTGAATGTATTTTCTTTTTTTTTTTTTTCTTTTTTTTTATTATTGCAGCCGCTGTTATTTATCACATGCAAAACGGCTGTGGGACACGGTGATGTACGCTATCAGCGGTGACAATGATAACCAGGACAATAATTACACAAAGCCCGGCTCATCCATCACCGTCACTTATCACTCGAACAATCAGGCGTTAAAGAGAAAAGAGGGGCGGAGAGGGAGAAAAAAGGAAGGATCCTGGACTGGGAGTCTCCGCTCCGCGTGTCAGTCAAGAGACGATCCAGTTCGGCGTGAACATGGTATCATACGTGTGGTCACATGAGGCTTAATAACACCACGGCCTCCACCGTTCATATCGTGTCCTCCTGGATTGAAAGTGAGTTTGGTAGAGGTGCTCTGCAGGTAGGGAAACATGTAGCCGCCGTTGTGGAGTCAACAAAAGGTTTGAAAGTGACCATGCCGTAAAAATATATATGATATTTTGTTGATTTGCTGTTGAGAAGAGTTAGTTTGCCAAGTGGTGGAACTGCTGATGTTACATTTTTGTAATATTTCTCAGGACTTTGAGGACTCCTCATACATGTTGGCTTAGAAGGTAAGTTTCAAAGTTCAGCCTTGACCTTAGAGATCATGAAAAATAATTAAAAGACTTAAACATGTACAAAAAGTTCCTAACGTGGTTCTGAATTTCTTAAACCTGATACAATCCAGTGGATAGGCGGTGCACCGGATCAGGTTTAAGGTTTGAGGATGACAGAAACAAAAAATTCAGAGGCACATTTTCACAAACTAGAGCATGATGGCTTTTGTAACTCTTCATATATGCATTTTTGCCCTGTTTTTATTTGTGTATGCCAATGATGAGGGTTTTAAAGAGGTTAAAGATGCTCTATGTAACAATATACATGTACTCATCTTTGTTTTTTGGCCATATGTGGGCAGATCGTAACGTGACGTGAAGCATAAGACCTCCCCTATCGCTCTATGTTGCCTTCACAAGCCTGTGATGAAAGTAGGACTGTGGATTTCTTTGTGACGGACACAGGTTTGGATTTTCTCTGTGACTTCCAGTTGGCAATAGTATCTAACGTTAGTTTAGAAATGGCGTCACGACTGGCTGCCGGCACGAGAAGTTCCTTTAAACGGCTGACACCAGAGAGTTGTCTCTGTTGTTGTTTCTCCCTTTGGCAGTATTTGAGTTTTCATCCAGGTGTGTTGAAGGTTTCATCCTTAAAATGCTTGAAAATCTATATTTGAACGACAACTGAGGATCACATAATCACTGAAAAGCTCCAGGAACAGCTGTTAAATGGACCTCGCGATGACGAGAATTCACTTTAAAATCTTCACATCGTACATTTGTATTTATTACCCTGTTTTATCTTCTGTAGTAAAGTTTTATTTCTATAGAGACCAGATTGGTTGCATGTACAAAACTCAAGAATAAAAAAAAATAAATGATGTACCTGACCGCTCCCTCGTGATCAGATATGATAAGATACCATATCAGGAAAAACATGTTTAGCAAAATAAACAGAGTTCTAAACTACTTTCAACCAGGTCACACATGATTGCATAACACACACAGATAAAAAAAACAGCAGATCCACTCAGTGTTTTTGCTTCAGACCGACTGCGGGACGGCCTCAACATGTCTGGCTTGACAGTGAACTTGAACCCTGAAAACCCCCCCGAACGAAGGGAGTAAACTGGAGACTGAGGGACGGTTTGAGCGACAGAAAGAGGGAGCCTCCCCGTTAGCGAGAGGTCAGGGGTTACGTAAATACTGAGGAAAAAAGCCCCTCTGGGTTTGGGGTCGATGCTCTCTCGGGTAACGCGGTTGACACCTCCTGGGACTCGAAGAAAAAAAAAAAAACACCTCTGAACTCTGAACCCGCAACGTCTCGGCCAAGTTCAGTAGCAGAGGCACACCCACATTCCTCTGCTGGAGAGGACATACAGGGTGAATCTGGCCTTTAAACCAACGCTGTGCACCGTGAATCCATAACGTCGTGACATAAACACATCTTTTAACAGAGTAATGTGCAGTAGCTATATGACCTGTTTGAGAAAATGTGGTGAGCAACGACAGGAAAAGTGGAGGGGGGGGAGCGAAGAGCAAACATCTGCTGCATGCAAGCGCCAAATGAAAAGCACTTTACTCCAGTGTTTCATTCCCTTGTTTATTGCAGCAGCATTGTGAATACGTTTCCTTTGAACATGATGGATCATTAAAGTAATGGTGTACCGTGGTTTTGTTCTTTTTTTGCTTAGATGTTTCTTCTTTTTAATACAAATTTCTATCTGTGTCTGTGCCTCTCCTGAGGACTGCCATTGCTCTACTTACCAGGAAATACTTTCTAGATATGCAAATGTATAGTCATGAGAGAGAGCACAAGTGTGTGTGTGCGTGTGTGTGTGTGTGTGTGTGTGTGGTAAAAGAGTGGGGAAGGGAGACGTGCATGGTTGGATATCTTGTAAAGTAGGAGCATTTAAGTAACTCAGAGCAGCACAAGTCGTGTGTCACTGACTTCTTGTGCATGTACTGTACAAGTGTGTGTGTGTGTGTGTGTGTGTGTGTCTGCGTATGTACACACTCACATACTGTACCTATGAGGCTCATCGAGACAATGTGTCATTGTGTGTTTGGTGCTCTTTGTACTGCTGCTCTTTTAACTCGAAGGAAGACAGTTCCATGAGTTGGAAAGAAAATATGCTTATTCCATTTTTTTTGGGGGGGAGGGGGATTAGACGAACAGATCAATATCACTCTCACGTCCGTCTGTTCAATATTAAGCTGCAGCCAGGAGACAGATCAGCATAAAAAACTGTCCAAAAGTAACAAAATCAGCATGAGAGGTTAAGTCCACCGAAAAATGAAAATTCAGTTGTCGTCTACTCGCCCTCGACACGACGGAAACGTTACGTTTTGTAGTCCGCAAAATGTTTCTGGAGCCTCGCAGCAAAATATTGTCGCAGCATAAGAAGACCACGAAAGACAATCCCAAATCCATTATATAAAAGATTTGAAAATGTTTTGAAAAGAGCCTGACGACATCAAGGGCGTAAATAAAGTCGTCTTCTCGGCTGTCAGGAGACTTGGATTGGTTTAGTTTCTTTTAGGTTTACGTCCTCATCTACTTCAGTTGCTGTAGAAGAAGCTGCGATGCTTTTCTGCCGTGAAGCTCCAGAAATGTCTTATGGACTACCAAACAAATGTTTGTGTGAATCCCATAAAACCAAACTTTAAATGCAGCTGTTTCCTTGAGCATCTGCTGAATTCTTAAGAAAGACTGCTAAGAAATTGTGTTTTTTTTTACCCTTCACTTGTTGTAGGTGTTAAACAGTTACAGTAGATATGTAGAACTGCGCTAATGGAAACACGACTACTGACAGAAGCCTCTTTAAGATATCGTCACACATTGTGTCTTGGAAACAGAGAATAATCAGTTCAGTTCAGTGTTACTGAGGTTAGAAACGATCATCAAAATTCATAACGACTAATTTAACTCCGGCAGTCGTGTCTCCCTTCATGATGCCTTGACCCGGGTGACTTGACATGGCTCCAGGTATGAAATCCCCCTAGTTCATCTTCCCTGTCGACAGATCACAGACCACCTCCCCTCCCCTCCTCCCCTCTCGTGGTTGTGTGTGGTCTCCTCCAGATTTCCTCCCTCCGCCTCTCTTTTGAAGCTCAGGGGAGAGTTCATCAGCGATAAGTGACACAGACAAAAGTGCTGCTGGCCAGTCAGTCAGTCAGTCCTTCTCCCTATAGATCAAACTCAGCCCACTCTTTTTTTTTTATCTTTGACATACAGTTTCTCTCCTGTGATATACCGACGGAGCATGTAATCCCCGATGGGTGCAATACACCCACCCGCTGCGGCTGCCGTCAGTGGTAACGGGGGGTGAAACGTAACATTTAAATGACATATAATGGGACAGAAAAAGAACTAGTAAAGGTTATTCTGTCTCCAGTTTTTAGACACGACCAGTGAAGTCCATCTGGTGAGCAGCCTCGTGGCCACTGGTGCAGGTCTTCCTCCCCTGATTGTCTCCTATGAGCCTTTACTTTGTGAATTCTGGCAGTAAAAAGTTTCGTAACCACAACATCCTGCAAGCAACTGTAAACCCTCCCCCCTCCCCTCCACTCCTCCACCATGAGGCTTAGCGCCGATATCCAATTGCTGAACAACTCATATCTTCACCGCTGTCAAGCTAACCCACAATTTTTCTGTTTAAATGCACAGAGAATCGTCGTCGTGAAGCAACAAGCGAGGCCGCTTGCGAAAGAATAAAATCTGACAGCTTACATCGTCAGAAAAAAGAATGGCAGGCAGATGGACACCACATGTTTCGAGAAGTGCAAAGTCCCCCGAGAACACAGATCAAGACTTTTTACTCGAGATTGACTTCACATTGTCAAAGATGGCATCCAGTAAATCTCACGGTGGATTCTGAAATGAATCAATTAAGGATTTGGCATTTTGAGTGATTCTTTCTCCAAGCGCCTAAAGGTCAAGTTCAACAAACTGATCTCAGCACATGCAAGAAAATATGAACCACAATCTGCAGCAGCGGCAGTGAAAATGTTCTGTAAAGCAGCATCGACGTCGTTCCCTGATTGATGGACCCACATTTGCTGTTGTTGGTGAGTCACTCACTGTGATATTTGGCCCGTTTGGGAGATACGTTTGAAGAGTTGAAGATATAATATGTAATATTCAGCAATTTAAAGTCTAGAAACAACTAAACACCTTGACTTCAGTGATGATCTTCGGGGCAACATTGTGTTTCATGACTTCTTGGAGGGAGCGTGTGATAGTGACGGAACAAAGACGGCCTACGTGACTTTACGTAGCGTCAATAAAACTCGAGTACGACGCCTCATCCTTGAACTTTTTCTGAGTAAAGAATATAGATTTTCACAAAACAATGGTGCCTGTTTAACAATGAAGACAGCGGCACTGTCGAGATTGTTTAGTGCGTCGGCTACACGGACAAAAAGTGACTTCCTGAGTCGATATCGAGTTTTCAGGCAAGCGGCGTCGACTCTAGTTTCCGGTTGCCATTTTGGAGACTTGATGGGAGCGAGGCTAGCCGTTTCCACCACGGTCAGCTCCGCTAATCGGATTGACCACTGGCTCTAGCTCCACATTTGCACATGAGAGTTATCAGTCTATTCACTCAAAATCCTTCAAGCTTTCCTTTTTGGCTCAAGATGGCTCAACTTCGTCCACCAAATATCCAGACTCATCGTGGCAGAGGTCTCCTGCTGGCTCTCACCTCAACAGTGACACAACATTAAAAACTGGACAGAAAACAAAGAACCTGATTAAAGAACAAAACAGCGGAGAGAGCGAATGAGCCCGCGGGTCACATGACCTCCCCCCTCCGCCAGCTCTCGGAGTGGCCCTCTCAGTGACAAAAGAGTCTGTGGCACCTCCGTCAGAAAGTCAATACTGTGATAAACGCCGCCCTTCACTTGAGCCCCGGTTCGCCACTTTAGCAGCCAATTGCTCTGACAGTCATTACCTAACTAGTAAATCACCACGACACAGATACAAGTAAATAACACAAGTCAGTGAGCGAATGATTGAAAGAGAAAGAGGCCGAGCGGAAGGCGAGAGGAAACACGCTTCCCTGCATTTATTTTTTTATTTTTTTTTTATGCATACTCCTTTTTAGTGAGCATATGTTATAGAAAATGAGCCTGTAAAACGTTTCTGTATTTTTTCTTTTCTTCCCCCTATGGCTCTGGCAGCGAGTGTCATTCAAGATGTGGCCTTTCCACACTCATAAAGAACACATAAAACACACATTGTGCTCTCGTAAAGTACTTACAGAGGTGAGATTTATGTGCGAGGGGTCTGGATTCTCAAATAGAGACCGATGCTGTCACTAAAATGTTTGTGATTTACACTGCAAATGTATTGGCGTGATTACTGAGAGGCTGTGGAAGTATTTAGATTCTTTACTTCAATAAAAAAAAAAAAAACTACTAATCCCACATTGTGAAAACAGGCTTCTCCACTACATGTACAGTAAATGTTGCATTCAAACCCACAAATATACATAACGGATAAAAGGAGAAGTCCTCATTTCGCAGAAAAAATAGTGCCTGACGACTGCAGCATTAATGTGTATGTTGCATTTTATTGATGCAGACAAACAATTATTCCATCAGTTGGTCAGAAACTGTCAAACTTCAGAATCCTGGTTTTAATCGGACAGTAAGAAGTGCAATAGTTGGAAATATTGAATTTGGAAATGCTAAAGTAGAGGACACGTACCTCATTTTGTCTCAAATTTGTATTGTGTCGTCCTTTCTGCCTCCCACATGTAGTGAGGGATTATGGGAGTTCTTGTCTTTGTTATGAAAAGAACCACAATTGTTGAGTAACGACCAGCTACGTGAAACGTTCACGGACGAGGTTGTGAATTAAAGCACAAAATGAATTCATTGCAGCTGATACCACTTAACCTGCTTTGCTACCTGTTACCTAATTTAACATTTTTCATATCAAAGGGGCAATTTAAATGTATTCATCACTTCTGTATTGTCCATATGTTCACCCTGTTGACGTTTGTGTTGTTTTAAAGCAGCTGGACTCTGGATTTCTTTGCGAAAGGACTCAGGTTGGATTTTTTTTCCACGTCAAAAAAAAACAAAAAAACAAAGGATTTAACTTTCACGCACGTTCTTGAGTGGTTCGTCTCGGTGCCGTCGGTTTAAAAACAACCAATGTCCACTTGAGAATCTGCCAGCCGAGCTGGAAAACATGAACAGGGGGAATAAAACAATTTAATCAAGTGGCTCTTCTGGACTTTTCGAAAATGTTCAGACAGAATGGCTCAAATTGTGATAGAAATTGTCCTCCATTTTACTGCCACTTCTTTTTAATATGTAAGCTTGGAAAAAGTCTAAAACAAGGTGCGCTTCCTTCTTCTTCTTCTTCTTCTTCTTCTTCTTCTTCTATGTTTCTTCTTAAACCAACTTTGGACACTGCCACCTTCTGTACTCGAGTGCGTAAATGCTGCAGTTGTTTTTGACCTCATACAAGCAGAAATAATGTGTTTATAGGCCAATATCCAATAAATGTAATATATAATATCAACATTAATACACATTTCTCATCCCTGAAAGCTTTACTCAGGTGACGTTTAGCCACTTTCACTCACCTCCTTCATCTCGCTCCTGGTAATTATAGTGATGGGCGACCAAATGAAACGCACCGTTACATTAACAAGTTGGTTTGAGGTAATGTAAGTACACAACAAGTGTCTAGACATCTTAGTGCAAAAAAAACGTTACATCATATATCCTTCAGTACTCGTTACATTCCAGCAGCGGCGGTCACCAATGCGATCGTCTTCAGTCTGCGCTTAGGGAGCAGTTTCTTTAAACACAGGCGGTGTTCATCACCCAGGAGCCCTTTTTCTTTTTCTTTTTTTTTTTTTTTTTTTAGCCCCCATTGTCATTTTGAGAGACAACCCTGCTCCTCCCATAGGCCAGGCTAAATGTGTGTGCTATCATGCATATAGTCATTAAACACTCCTTTGCTCACGCAAAACCAAATCCTCCACAGCGACAAAGACGAGGAAGTCGGTGCATCTCCGAGTGAGCACAGGTGCTCTTCTGTGCTGCAGCTGAGAGGAGAATGTATTCCTTCTTGAGCGGGAGGTGTCACTAACTTCGCTAATGTGTCTTTAATGTAGCGGCCCCCCCCCTCCGTTACACCCTCGGATGTGGATATCAAAACGTTTAAATCGACCTGCTCACTGGAGGCAGAAGTGAGTCTTGTAAAATGAATTATTAATGCCACGCGAGGCTCCTCTTCTCCGACTCCGAACAATGTAACTTGCACTGGTGAATTCATCCAAGCTCTTTAAAATCAAGGTCTCCGCGCTCCGCTTTCATGCTCTGACAAGGGTTCAGTCTCCTCCGAAGCCGCGAGACATTCCTTGATTACCGGCGATGTCCAAGTGTTTTTCTGGGAGACACCCGCGGGTCCTGTCGGGACAGAGCGCGTTATTGTTGGGATACCTGCATAGTTGCGTGATTGGTGTCAAATAAACACGGTGCTGAGCTGCAGTGCTAGAGGTCTTTTTACCTGTAATTATGGCATGGCTAGCTTTCCACTGTGGGACGGCTGCCAGCTTGCTTTGGCTTTTATGGGGCTTCTGGTCCTTTCTTGTGGTTGTCATGCTGCAATTAAAACTGTCTCCAATCGCTGGGTGGCAAAAGGCGCTGAGACAGACTCTTGTCTCTCTCACACACAGACACACATAAGCATGTGTACTTGTATACACACACACACACACACAAACACACTGTGGAGCCTCTGGCTGGAGGCGATGGGAAAGCGTATGATATAGGAAAAACATAGTTAATTACATTTGACAGGTATCTATTAAAGTGCATTCTTAGACCTTAGAGGCCTTCACACATCTAATGGAAATACACACTCTGCTGCTGCCCATGAATAATAGGGCTTCCCAGCCAAAAGCTTTGGCTTTTTTTTTTTCCCCCTTATCTCGCCAAACATCAAGCGTCTGTCAGCGAATAGACAAATCACCACTAATCAAATCCGCAAAAGTATAAACCAAGGTCTTACACTGGTATTCAGATGCTTTTTAATTAGTTATTCAGGGATTCTTTTCACTTTTAAGTGAACAAGCACTTGAATCCCTCCTCCACAGAAGCACCAGCTTGCCTGTTTATTACAGACAATAGTTGTATGATTGTAATCACAGCACTCTCCTTTCTGATTTTGCAGTTATGGGGAGGATGTATGCATCGAAGATATGCCTGAATTGCGACCTGCCGGGGGGCGGAAACGTCCAGATGCGACCGAGCCATGTAAAACAGTGCTTGACATCGACAGTGGCCCGCGTGGTCGGGCTGTGAATTTGTCATTCTCGCCGTCATTCTCTGCTGATCCGTCTGCCGGTCTACCTCTCTGTCTGGTTTGTGGGTTCATCCCGTCTGTCTCCCCATTCTTTACCGGTCTTTCATCTAATCTGCCTGAAGACTCTGTCAGATCAGCTGTCTTCAAAATCCAATTTAGGCGCTTGATGCAAAATATTCCAGGCAGCAAAGGAGGAGACAGACTCATCGCGTAAAATATGTGTATTGCAGGATTTCTTTCTCCGTCGCCTTTGAAAATATTTGAACAAACGCGAGTACGTGCAGTAAAACACAATGTTTTAAAAAAATCTTAGAGGTCTTGCTCTAATGGAAAACACAACTAGAGGCAAACCTAATTAAACAATCTTGAAATTAAACAATTCTGCAAAACCCTTCATGATGTTCAATGTCCCAGTTTTTGAAAACACAGTATGGATAAGGTTATGTAATCAATTAATCAATCAGTCTATTAATTAATCAATCAATCAATCCACACCACCATATTATGTGTCCAGCACATACAGTAACCCCCAGTAAAACTGCTTTTAAACATTTGTTTGTTTTTATGTTCTTTTCAAGCTGCTGACTGTATATTCACATGTATTATCGTTTCTGATTTTGCCACAGGAAACACAGAAGAAGAACAGCAGTGAGGGAGCAGGAAATGTATCCAGGATGTGAATTTGTATTTTGCAGGAGGGCAAAAGGTGAAAAAGGGCGTTCAAACACAAGAAATCGTGTCAGCTGTGTAGGTCCGTTCGTGTCATTTAGACCTTTTGGGGTTTTTTTTGCTCATCCAAACACGCAGCACAGATCAAACATGACTCACTGAAACATCTGGCATGTCTTCAGGTTCAGGTGTGTGTCTTGGGCAAAATATTTTTTGGTAAGAAAAAGTAATCGTGCGATATGTAAAATATGAGACAGTTGTGTCATGCTGCCGTGTTTATACATCTGCCTGCGCAGATTCATTAACTGAAACTATTTCTAAGCTCAAAGACAGGTTATTTTTTTCTTCTGTAGAACAGATTTCAGTCATTTCTGCTCCTGCAAATGTCCATAAATGCAACCTTAAAGGTGCAATATGTAAGAATTAGCAGCCAAACATCTCCAAACAAATAGTGGGCAGCCTGCCACCCAGTTAGCTGTGCAGCTAGCGGTCTTATTAGTTGAGCTTTGGACTGTTGGGGCTAGCTGGTTAGCATGCTAACTTCAGTAGATGCCTCTACAACACAACGCAGGACGTACACTGTCGTCCATCTTTGATATATATTCAAAACTCTGTCTCAAAGTGCCTGTACATCTACCTTGTAGACATAACTGCACAAATATCTCGTCAGAAAGATGATCGATTGTTATTCTATGGCGCTCGTACCGAAACAAACTTAACTTTTAACAGCTTTGCAGTGCGGGATCGAATGAAAAGATCGTTTACAGGGAAGAAATTTCTCATGGAAATGAAGAGAATCATAAAATTCATCACTCGTAACTAGATTTTATAAATGCTCCTCTGAATGCTGTGCAGCAAGAAAGATGAAGATACAGTCAGTGGAACTGTCCCCCCCCACTTGAGTTTTACGTCCACCTCATCGTTTCACCGGCATCTGTCTCTAGAAAAGTGAGTGTGCGGCGGTCTGAAGTATGCGTGAGGTACGCACAATCTCACCGCACATTCTTCCTGAATGCCATTCCTTATTAATACCAGTTTCTGTGGCGGGCAAAGGCGTACGCAATGTTTTTTTTGGGGTTTTTTTTTGTGCGTACACATCATTTTGTACATCTGGCCCGCGGACTGTAATTGGCCTAAAGGGAAATATTTGGTGTTACATGTAGTTCTATGAGACAAATGTGTGCATGCTTTTGGCTGCAGGCTTTAACTGTGAGGCCTGCAGAGCACGTGTAAGCGACTGTTTCCTGGCTTTTTTCACACTCATCGAATAAGGATTTGTTTGTGAGCTGAGCAGAGAGACACTGACTTACTGACTGATTACCTGATTTGATTATTGATGGTAAACCACAAAGGTGACATCGGTTAGTGTGATAGATTTTTGCCCCCGTCTTGATTTACATGTTAGTCCTTTTTCCCTTCAGCTCCTCCTCTGTCCTCCCTTTTTTTTTTTTAAAACACTTTTGTAAAAACTCCCCTTCTCTCACTCCTCCCACACCCCCATGTTCCTCCCTGTCCTATCTCCTCTCATTAGAAGGACTTGAGGATCACACACAAAGCCGAGGAGAGATTATGATGATAGTTTTGTAGCCTGCCCCCCTTTGTCTCCGTCCACATTCCTCTAAAATGAAAGACGGCAACAATTACCTTAGTGTCTGATGCCTCAAGTCTGTTGACATCCACTTTGAAGAACAGGTCTGGTTCCCAGCCTATGGCTATAGATGCAGGTTTGTCTTCTGCTGCAATTACTGTCCACGTCAAGATGGCTGACGAACTTGGAGCGCCCATCTCGTCTGCAAAAGTTGCACTGGTCGAGCGCCAGCGTTTGTTGGCATGGAAAAGCTGCTCTTCATGTATAGGCCAAGCTTTTTTTTCCCCCGCAGAACAATCGACAGTTCCGTATGTCACGGACAGCTAGTCGGGATTCAGTCTGAATATTACCACAGGTCAGGGGAAAGGCAGTGTGCGGTATTTAAATAAACCGTACATCAAAGCGTGGCAATCTGAGAGTGACATGTGAGTCTGGAAAGTGCTAATAGCCTTCCAGAGCTGATTCCATCCAACCCGCCACCCCCCCTGCCAATGTCAGAATCCAGCTGAATTTGCTCTCCAAGATGTTCTTCTGAGGTGAAAGCCAGCAGTCAGTTGTAGCTCCACTGGTAGCCGTTTCCGCTGCTTTGGTAGCGTAGCATCAAAGTCACGGGGCACACATATATTCCGCAGGATTAGAGTAGCGTAAAAGGACAGCCCCAGCCCATTCACTGTTGGCACGGCCGCCACAGCCTCGGCACAAGTGAGTTTTTAATGCATTCCATTTAACTTTAATTACTCCAATCTCTGCGAGGGCACACAGGAAGAAAAGGCCCGGGCGTTTGTGCCGAGCAGATTACCCCACTGCCCTGCCAAGTCCGCGGCGCGCTGCATCCTAAGATAGAATTCAAATTCAAATGTGGGCTAAAGAAAGTGCAGCTGTCACCCCTCTGGCCTGCGAAGCCCCAACCGGATCAAAGATGAGCTGTCCTCCTCCCCTGCCCGTGTAAAAATGAGCTGTCCTGGCCGTGCCAGTGTCTCGTCCCCCTGGGGCACCTAATCCTCCTCTCCTGACTCCACACTGACAGTCTGAATAAAGGCATTAAACCCCGCAAAATAATTACCAATTAAAACGGATGGAGAAGTCATCAGGTAGTGACTGGGGGGAGAGCAGGCAGAGGCGGCAGAGAGGGATGAAGCTTCGGTGGGTTTCTCTCCTCCCTGCCAAGAACAACCTGTATTTTCTCCTTTATGGGTTATGGTTTTGCAGTTCTGGATGACTGAGTGACCTTACAGAGTGGTATCAGACCGGGAACAGACTTCTGAAAGCTTCGAGGATGTCGAAGAAAGTTTGTGCGAGGCATCCCGACTGTGCTGAAGCCAGAAATCAGTGCAGAAGTTTCTTTCTTTCTTTCTTTTTTTTTTTTTTATAAGCCACAGGAATTAAGAGTACTTGTTTTATCTGGTGCTGCGGCTGCCGAGACCTGAGATGTTGCGAAACTGCAGAGATCGCCGGGCATTTGTTTTGTGTGTAACATATAGCTGCGCCATGGCATCAGATTGCATTAAGGCCAAACCACATGTGCTAATGCCTTGAATTAATGTGTTTGTGTGTTTACTGGCCACTGTGCTGTACACGAGCGTGTGCGTGCATGTGTGTCTGTACCTGTGGAACAGTGTTATGGGGGTGTTTGCAGTCTAGCGTGCCATGAGGCCCGGGGCACTAATCCACCAGCGCCACACTGCCGAATCCAGGTAAAGTGATCCTAAAGCCGTCTTACCCCTCTCCCTCCTCTGTTCTCCCTGCTCCCCTTTGAGCTCTGTCTATTAGCAGTGGCGGAGATCAGACTCGTGAATATCCACTCAAAAGACCAGTCTGGACCAAGACCCACATTTTGACAACTTAATCTCCTCTTTGACGGCAGACAGAAAAGGAGTGAATTGCCATGTGACAAAAGGCTTCTGACTTGACCATGTTCTTTTGAAATTCCTTCCTCTGGTGTGGGAGACTCCTCGTCCTCCTACAGGACCGCTGCTCTTGTTGTTTACAATTGTCTTTTTTTTTTTTTTTTTTTTTTACGCAATTAGCGACTGAAACCTGTCTTTTCAAAAACACAATCTTTCCCTTCGACTGTGCGAGTCTCTTTACAGGAGGACAGATAGGGACAAAACATAAATCTCCTGGTCTGACTCACTCAAATAAAAAGCGCCGCCATCAATCAAACTTATATTCAAATACGTGTTTATGCCCTGCGTTTCGTAACTGCTCCTCACCTAACTGCTCCTTAGTCTGAAACTCGCTGTGGTATTCCACTGATGTTGATCACTTTTGACCCGAGGGACAGTTTGCGTTGCTGATATGACTTGTCTTTTGGTTTCTGTGTCTGTGCCAGAATCACCCTGGGCTAAGTACACTGGGCGTGTACACCGCTGTGGACGTAGCAATGTGTATGAAGCATATGTGTGTGTGTGTGTGTGTGTGTGTGTGTGTGTGTCTGAGAACAAGAGAGGATTCATTTTATTGTCTGTTCCGCGGAGCCCATAATTAGGCCTAGACTCCCGGCCAAACGCATATTTGCTGTATGTGTACATACTGTACACACACATACTGTAAACTGCCAGTTGTACAGAAAAGATCCCATTTGGGTGTTTTCATCTATCTGGTACTGTGTCTTGTCTTTGTGATTAAGCGCAGGATCAACTTAAATCTCCTCTTCTTTCATTTCGCTATCCCTCGATTATCGCGCTGTGGTCAAGTCATCGTCAGACTTGAGCTTTGCGGCTGAAGGTTTCAACTTTTTGTTCTATTTATTGTAAAGAATCTCCTCGAGATGAAAAACTTAAGATGTTGTATCCAAATCTCAACATCCAGCCCCACCCCCATATTTTTTATTTTTTTTTTTCGTAGCATGAATTCGGTATTGTGGGACTGGAATCTCAAGGAAAAATAATTCTCAGTCATCCCGTAATTAAGAGAACTCTTCAGGGTTACGCTGTTTTTCATTACAGATAAGCTCATCAAGTCCACAATTTACACAAATATTCTTTGAACTGTATACTTGAACTTGAGATCTTTTCTGACGGTGTGCTTAAGCTCAGTCAATTAAAAAAAAAAAAACCTTACTGAAGCAGCCTGGAAGATTCAACAGTGGGGTGATGAACAAAGCCAAACACCGGACACACCGAGTCGCAGCTGCACGTTGTTCATAAAGCTCATGCAAAGTAAGTGATAACATAATTTCCATGTGAAAATATGGCTTTAGAAATAATTTAGTTATGTATGGGGTTTTTTTTTCGGCGCGTTTCTTTCGGTCAAGTGGTTAAGCCGTTACACTTCCACTCCTGTTTTTTGCATTCAAAGATTAACTTCGTTAGCAGGTGTTGAAGTAACGTCACGGCGAGAGAGAAACCTTTTGTCTGTGCTGACAGTTTGAAAAACAGGCCTGAGTGACACTGTCAGACAAACTGGTGGAGCAGATTTTTGTACCACAGGCCGAGCTGACGTGTGAACAGGTGAAACAATTTGTATGACAGCGTGAGCCAGATAGACTTTGTCTTACGATCATGTAATGATCCGTACGAAAGACTTCCTTCATACCAGAGGAAGATGTTTTAAATCTGTAATTGATAATAAATGTTACTGTACCGGAAGAATGATTTAATAAATCTTTAAGTGTCTCTGTACCTTAACAAAACGTGAAAATATTAATTACAGTCAATATTGTGACAGCTGTGAGGAAGATCTTTGGATATCAGCACACAAATAAGAGCCGGAATATCGTCAGAGTACCCGCTAACTACAGCTTCCGTTAGCTAGTTAGCGCAGTTAGCTATGTAGTTAGTGGTCCTATTAGGTGACTCCAGACCAGATTGTTGGCGTTAACACCGCTGGCAGAGAGCTTCAGACTGCCAGAGCTAGCCGCTTAACATGCTAACATCAGTTAGCACATTTTTGACATAACATCAACATTTCTTCCTCTTCTTCACATTCTGTTGATAATCTTTATTATTATTTTTAATGTTTTGAAGTAAAGTTCTTACATACTGCACCTTTAATACTACAAAAGCTGTTGTTGAAACGTTAAAACTGTGTTAATATTTCAAAATAAGATTATCTAAGGGCTCTCAGTCCGTCTTTTCGGAGGGCGTCTTGTGCGATTCTTCGATTTAATTTCTCCACTGACGAGACACACGAGCACACAACAGCGTTAGCGCCACAGGAACTGAGTCAGTCATTAACATGTTACCGCTGTGGCCACTTCCCAACACAAGTCATCCATTAAGGTTTAAAAGAAAGGACTCAAAAATCAAATATGCCACTTAAGTAAACACGGCGTTCAGAGTGCTTGCAAGTGTCTTTTATAGAAAGCTGAGAAACTATGTGGCACGCTAAGGTCGAAGGACAATTTGATAATTCAGGGAGGGCAAGGATTTCTCTTTTCATAATAAGAAAGCGTTCCATATAAAAGAAAGCGGAGGCCTTCAGGCCTTGTCAACCATCTTCATTAGAAGCCCCACTTTAGTCTTAATGCATTTCTAGTCATTAGCCAGGGCACAATATGTCACAAACCTCTTGAAAAGCATATGTACACATTGTTCAAATAATTGCCCTGTGAAGGACAAACAACCAGCATGGAAAAAGGCATCATTATTCAGGTGCAATCACTGACAGGGACTTTCAGGCCTTTTCCGTCTTCTTTGCCATTGTTGTAGAAGGCCATCTGATGTCAGAGTGCCTCAATGAAAAAAAAAAAAGTGAGAATTAAAGACGGAGTGATTTGCCAAACCGCAGCATGAGAGCGTTTGTGTGGACTTAAACACTCTTTAATCAGAGCTGCTGCTGCTGCTGCTGCCAGGATCAACACTTGAGGATACATCACTATAAGCATCACATTCCCTGATCTAATGATATTGTTTCATCTCTGGAGTGTTAATGTAAACTTACCCAAAACACTGTATCCGTCAGTATTGGGACAATCTGACACCCTTTAATAGCAGCAGCCTTCTGGTTGTCAGTCAAACTGTTGTAGATATGAAATTTGTCACGTTTGCTCAGGTTTTTTTAATTGATATGCATAGTTAATGAGCTGCTTTCTGTCAGACAGCAGCAAAATGGCAGCTTGCTCAACAAAAGAAAAAAAGAAAAAAAAAATCATGCATGGATGACTGCCATATTGCCTTGTGTGTCATCATTACTCTGACTTGAAGTCAAGGTTAGAACCACCCGTCGAGGTTAAATACTGGTGACCCCCACCCCCAACCAGTCAGGAGAACAGATCCAGCCCGTAGGACCGGCTGGTGAAATGTCTTCAGGACTACACAGCAAGTCCGGCTGCCTTGACGTGACATGACCAATTACCCTCACAGATATACTGCTCTCTGTTTTCTCTTCATGTAGGATGCTCGGGAATTTCCGCGGCCATATGGGCAAACTGTTATTCCCTCGAGCATCGAGCGAAAGGCAATGCACGGAAACAAACACACACTGGGTCTGAACAAAGCAGTTCAACATTTTGTGGAAAAATGCACTTCCTGGCTTTCTCACTCAAGAGTTACATAAGAAGACTGATACCAGTTTGATGTCTTTATGATGAATATGGTGCGACAACAAGCAGCTGGTTAGCTTAGCTTAGCATGAGGACTGGAAAGAGGGGGAAAGAGTTAGCCTGGTTCTGTGTAGAGGTAACAAAATCTACATACCAGCATTTCAGAAGCTCAATAATTAACACTCCATATTTGATTTGTTCACACACAGGTCTTTTCTTGTCGTCTCCAGGAAGTCACTGCTCCTGGACGTGAAACAGCCGTTCACATAACCCCCACTTCAACAACAACCTGTTGGTTTTTTTGTCACGCCTCCATTTTTGTACTGAGGAAAAAACAAGGAAAGTGTTTTAATATTGTGGTTTCTCGGTGCCGGCATTGTTGACAAAGACCAAATAGAGATAGTGGGCAGCCATCCGGGTCTGCAAAGTGAAGCCAACATGTCCTCAAACCTACATTCTTTCTAATGGCCAGCAGGGGGCGACACCACTGGTTGCAAAAATAAGTCAGATTGTATTCAAGCTTATGAGGAAAAGACCCTAAATCTCACTTGATTTACAACAGGCTGCTAATGATTTTATTTTCTCAATCCTGAATTTCAAGTGTTCTCCAATACAGCATCATGTTCATTTTGTAAATTATGGTCCGATTTGAAGTAAAATAGGTGATAAAGCAGAATATTCTGCCCAACCCTCACATCCAAATATGGTCATTCCCGGCTCCAAAATACAAAACAAAATGGCACTCCACAAACCAAAGGGTGGCATCTTGGTGGGTTTTACACCTGGGTACTGTTCAGCAGATAACAGAGCCTGGCTAGTACTTTCTCCCTGTTTACAGTCTTTGTGCTAAGCTAACTCATTATCTAAAAAATTGGCAAGAAATTTCCAAAAGCCTCTATCTATTCCTGTCATTGGACACCTTGTGTTGATAAAAACTATACTTTCCTTTTTTTAGACAACCCTGTCTGACTGATTCATGAGTGTGACTTCAAGAGGAGGATGATTAAAGCTAAAAATATTTTTATTTGGAGCTGCCATTTTGAAATATCACATTTTATGATTTCTTTTGTCAACGTAGAATTACTTTAGCATCGATTGCACAGTAAAGTTTAATTGATTGATTGTGTCCACTAAGCCCATAAGAGTCTTAAGGAAACGAGTCCCAGAGCTGTCTTAATTTATACTGAACAATCAGAATTTTTTGGATGCTGGGTGTTAAATTGATACCCTTATAAATAACTAAATAACAGCGAGAGAGCCGGGGTGACTCTGCAGATGTAAAGTTTCATGCCCACGCTGCGTCTGCCAAAACGGGGAAAAGCAAGGGTAGAAAAAGGACACGATTTTGGCAGCCCTTCATCAAAAGCATAAAGCAGTGGCCACAAGGGGAGAAGTAAACAGATTAGAAAAGCTATTGACATTTCCTCATAGCAAGGAAGGGGTGTCAAATGGCAGCGAGGATGATAAGGTGTACAGGCATGCTGCGGCCCCCCCCCCCTCATGTTTTATGTATCTGTGATCACAACTGATCGTGAGAGAAATTAATCAATAACGATGCCGCCAGGATGTGTGGATGACACATGCCACTGCCCACCCCACCCCCACCACCTTGTGCCACCCCCCCATTGCCTGCCCGCCCTCCTCCTTCGACACCCCTTGCCACACTCCTCCATTCTCCACCCTCCTCCATTCTCCTCACCCCATCCATTTTGATTGGGGGGCCTGTTGTTCGCCCACGTCTAGGTGAGGGATTTTTACATCCCCAGCGTGCTTGGAGGAACTCCATATGGCCGGGATCAAAGGTGTTGCTGGGTGCATGGTTCTGCTTGGTTGCCAGCCACCGCCGTTAATTAGAAAACAAGATCAGAGGCGGTATTAAAATCCAATTAAGCCCGTATGAACAGATTGCCAAGTGATGTTCACTAATGCATTACTGAGCACCATGCAAATTTTAGTGGCAGCATTTGGCTTTATGTTATGTGTTTGTGTCATTAAGAGTGTGTGTGTGTGTGTGTGTGTGTGTGTGTACTCGGGAGTGTATTTGAGTGTGTCTGTGCACGTGTCACTTGCTGGCTATCCAAGGCTCTGTGACATTGCCTGATTTTTTTTTTTTCTCCCCTTTTCCTTGATACACGGCTCTAATCTCATATAAACAATCAGCTAAAGCTCTGCAGAGCAACAACACCTATCCAACACAATAAGATTGGATGATATTGCTTCTTACAATTAAAGCATAATTGAGAATGCTGAATTATTGATCCATCATAATTGAGTTCTCTTCATTTGATTTGTATGAGAAACTAATATGATGCACAGAAAATCCAGCAGATTTGGACGAGTATTTGCCTTGCGAGTATTTTGGGGTTTGATACAAAGATCTATAGCCGTTCCATTCGGTCTCCACTGGCCACTCAAAGACATAAACGACAAGAGGGACAGGAGTTTTTCCATTTAAATCATTTTAAAATTTGAGATAGCTGTCAGCAGATATAATTAAAGCATGTTAAGGAATTGGATGAGGCACATTAAAATGCGTACATAGAATCATCCTGCACAATAAGTGCCAATTTAGTCCGCGAGTTTCATTCGCCACAGCAGACAGACAGGGCATCTGTACCAAAGACTGACAAGTGGATGCAGCTGGTGGCCTATGGCCCGAAGCATCCACATTATCACAGACGAGGGCTGTTAATGTTGGGCTGAATGGAGCCCCTTTTGAGATACAAAATAGCATTCTGATTAGAAAGCCAGGAAATACACATCTGAAGTGCCGGAAATTGTCACAATGCAGAGCCACGGCACATTTGGCACAGTCTCAAGCTGAGTATAGAGGCGTAAGATCTTAATGAAGGGATGTGCCACTATCAAACGCATTTAGATTTCTCGTATAGTCGTGCAGTTTATCAGTTGCTTCAGGTCATGGGTTGGGTCAAAATGTTCTTAATATGAAGAAGTGACAAAAGAATGGTTCTATGGACCTTTTAGGAAGATTATGATGCACACACACACGTTTTTTCTTCCTAATGACTTAACAGTGAATGTAGCATTTTTTGCAAATCTGAGCTTGAAGTCTGTGTTATGATTATTTGTGAGTGTTTGAGTTTGTACATTGACAGAATAAATTATATTGTTTATATTAGAGAGACACAAGCAGACATTTACATACAACGATGGCAACGAAAGACAGAAATAGCTGTTGACAGTGTTGCATTTTTCAGTAGGATTCATTGAGTCATCTTACCTGGAACCTTACTGAAAACAAATATAGTTTATAGTATTTTCTGTGACTTGCCTTCATTGTAGACAAGTAAACTCTGGGCTGATGGTAAGAAGGTTTTAGTCAAAGTATTGTTGTATTGTATAGTCATCGTATTGTTTCCTTTCTGCTTACTTGTCACCAAATACCGGAAACATGAGATGTAAAACAACTTCAACACACTGAAGTCCAAATATCAACATCCAGACTCTGGACTAACCATTGTACATAATCTGCTTCCCGTTTACACCAACAAGCATATCGGACATTATTGTTGTTTTCAAATCGAAAACTACCCATGTACATGTAGAATTGGCCTGACAAAGAAAAAAAAAAAAAAAGAAGAAAAGGAAAATATGCACTAAAAGCTGTCCCAAAACAATCTGGCCTAATATCTGCATTACAGTTTGGGCAGGGTACACTACTTAACAAAGGGAACGTTGTTCCTGATTGTTCAGATGGACAGAAAACTTTTAGTTTGGATCCTTCTTCACGGAAAAGAGAAACAAAAATCACCAGAGTAACAGGATGTACAGATGAATAAACATCTGCTGAAAATAAAGTTCTGTGCTATAGATACAGACCTGTGATGTAATGGACCTACTGTTGTGATGTGCATGATCAATATTTGCAAACAATGGGACAATTGCAGCAGTGACAGACTCACTGTTGAGTTTTCAGAGAGGGGGATCCACCTGCATCAGGTTTAATTTGCTAGCACCTGTGCATCGTTAGCTCGTTAGCTTCTGATTGGTCAGGGCGGGTCACCGGCAACATATATAATCCTCTCACACAGTTATAGAGGTACTAGAGCTGCGCTTTTCAACATGATGGCTGTTTGGGTGAATGCTGGGTAAGCAAAAGCTTTTCTGTGATAGTTTGACTGATTTCTGTTAAGTAGTTAAACTTTTTTGTTTTTCTTTAACAGGGCTTTGCTCCTTGTTATGCTGACTGGAGTGACTTACGGCTACCCTGCAAAGCGAGGTGAAGTATCACTGCTGTGAACATTTAAAAGTTGTTTAAAATATGTTCAACTTACCTTGATGTCTGTCTCGAAAGGTTTTGATCCCAGCTCCTCCTCCAGCGGTGGTTATGGGGCATACCCTGCTTCTGCCGGTTCTACCTCAGGTGTGCTGTACGCTCCTGCAGCTTCTGGCTCTGGGGCTGCATCTAAAGGTGCCACATATCCAGCTAGCTATCCATCTGGAGGACCTAGTTACCCTCAGCCCAGTGTCGAGAGACAACCAAGTGCATCTTCCTACAGCTCTAACTCTTACGCTGCTGCACCTGTAGCTTCAGAATATGCTAGCGGCTCATCTGCAGCTAGTTACCCTCAGCCAAGTGTCCGGAGACAACCAGCTTCATCCTCCTACAGCTCCAACGCTTATGCTGCTGTGCCTGTAGCTTCAGGATATGCTGGCCCCTCATTTGTAGGCTCAACAGGCCCAAGCTACGCTCAACCCACCTTTTCCCAAGGTAACAAGCGCTAATATGACTTGCTAAAACCCTGCACTTCCCAAATTTATGGGTGGTGCAATGGCTACTCTGTAACTTTTGGTGCAAGAACCTTGCTATTGTGCTCTAATCTCTGACTTCTGATTCAAGATGTCAACTGGGCCATGGCTCCACCCAGTCCTCTATCTGGCGACGGCGCTTCCTCAAGACCTAGTGCTAGCGGGTTTTCTGGCCCTAGCAACGTGAGTCCACCTCGCCCTCCAAGCCCTCCACAGTTCCAGGGAGGTGAGTTGAACAAATATTCACAGATCTCCGAGTATGGCGACTCAGAATCTGAGACGGAAGAACAAGGCTTCCTACCAGCACCACCACTGCCTCATGGTGCCCCAGCTTTGAGCGGAGAAGACTCATCCGGCGACGTCCAGCCATCAGGCCCAGACACCCGCTTGGCTCAGTCTTTTTATCCTCATCCCTATCCTTATGACTACCTGTTCCTGACTGGCCAGTATCCTCCAGGCACGATCACTCACTCCAGCAGCAGCTTTGAACAGGGGGCAGACGGCTATCAAGACACTCACTACATAAGGTACTACTATCCTGCCAGCACTGGTATTGAGCAGGTCAAGATGTCTCCACCTGCTTTTGAGGTCCAGCAGCCCAGCCAACCTGTGAAGAAAAGTGTTGGACGCACTAGCTACAATCCGAGTGGTGCAGCGACTGGATACAACCGGCGCTATGGCACTTCTAAGGTACGTCTCTTGGCAATCACAATGTTGAGGCTTGAGACTGATGTGATTTTTAACTTTATTCTTGTCTTTTTCAGGGTAACTAGGGAAGCCATGCAGACTTGATCTCTAGAAAAACAATAAAATCTTAACCACATGTGTGCCCTGACTTTGCATTGTGTTTGTACAAGGAAGAGATCAGTGTATATGGTATTCCTGTTTTTTTTTTTTGTTTTTTTTTTTCCCCCCCCATGTGACTGCAAGTTGGGACAATAACATGGTTTCAGACTTTTGGTACATTTTGGGGTGTCTAGCAGCACTTTGGTCCAAAGTTACTTGCAATAATTAATGGCTGCCATGCAAGGTGCTGATTAGCAGTTTTGGGTTCAATATCTTGCCTGTGGGCACTTCGACATTCAGACCATGTCAAACCAGTGACACAAGATGCTGGCTCTACCCTTGAGCCACAGCTGCCCCTAAAATGTGTGTTGCCATCGGCTCCTGAAACATGGCAGACAAACACTGGGTTGAAGTCTTATCAATGTTTTCACCAGAAACAGCTCACACTTAAACACCTTTTCAGCCTCCATGTTTCTTGACATTAACTCGGAACAACTTCCCAACATTGAGAATGACACCAACCACAGTATAAAACCTGTTTACACTGACAAGTGTGTGTGTGAAAGATCCTGGAAAATGTGTTTAGGTTTTGACATGGACAGATTATTTTGAAAAGATGCCAAAATGCTCATCTGGAGATTTTTAAAATGCTGTTTCCAAAACTTCCCATGTGCATGTAGAACCAGTAAATAGTTATGGGACATGATTGTAAAGTTGAGCATGCTAAAAAAAACTTCACATCTAGCAACAAACCCCATTTGGAAAAATGTGGGTTTTTTTTTTTTTTTAACCTATGACCAGATATCAATTTGAACTTTGACAGTCACTTCTCAAATGTCAGTTAAGTCTAAAGTCTAAATTTTTAAATGTTATCTAAATCAAAATGATCTAAATGTTAAATATACATTTTGAATTTCAATATAAATGTCACAGGTGAAACTACACATTTAGCTAATATGCAAATTCACACTTCCTGTCACTGGAAGTGCCAAAATAAAAGCTACTGAGTGCTGTGGTGGCTGCAGTAGCTGTCGCTAGTCCTTTTCACAGAGTTGCCACATTATCAACGCAGCAGCGGTGGTTCACCAATTCTCCACCGCTGTTTGTTAACACAGCCAAGCAGTGCCGGCGTAAAGACGAACCACTGTGTTTCACACAGAAAGCCGGTGCTGCGGTCTCTAAAGAGTTGTGACGGTACACGTCATGACGTCTGTGTGTTTCCCCAGGTGTTGTCCTGTTAATCGAAACATGAACCTGCTGACAGTTGATAATTTTCTGGATGCTGTTATAATGTGTTGGGATTGAGATCCTGACCCATCAAACATCAAGCTGCTCGTCTCTGTGTGAAGAAACAACAGCGGAGAATTGTCGAACCGCTGCTGCGGTGATAATTCGGCCTCGGTCAAAAGATCTGCTGTCGCTGTCATTGCAGACACACTGCTGAACTTCTGTACTGCTGCAAAAACGGCCCAACTAATGTTTCCAGCTAAGTTGCTGGACATGGTGGCAGGCAACATGAGAGCACTGGGAGGAGACAGTGCAGTTAAATCTTCGTTCAGATATTTTTATTGTGAAGCAAACAGTGTATCAAAAATACAACCATCTTTGATTTATGCAATGCTTTGTTGTTTTGTACAGTGCAGTTAAATCACTCCGTCTGATTAGCCTGAGGAAGACCATGGATAGCACTTGTTTGCTTCCATGAGCTTTTATTTTGGTGCTTCCTGTGACAGGCAGTGTATATTTGCATATTAGTTAAATACTTAACTTCACCCCTGACATTTAGATTGAACATTTAGATTGAACTTTTAGCATTTATATTTGAATTTAACATTTGTATTTATATTTAACATTTAGATTTAGATTTAGATTTAATATTTAGATTTAGATTTAACATTTAGATTTAACAATGACATTATATACAAGAGAAGTAAATACCACAAAGTTCACAAATATTGCTGTAAATCTGGTCAAAAGTTTTTTAATGGGGTTTGGTGATAAATGTGGCAAAAAGTTGTTGTTTTATTTTAGCATCCTCAACTTCACAGTTGACGCCCTATAAAGAGTTACTTGAAAAAAATGCACTAAAAGCTGTCCCAATATCTGCATTACAGTATGGGCAAGGCACACTACTTGACAAAAGGTCAATTCCTAATTCAGTCAGTTCCTAATTGTTCAGAAAGACAAATAACTCTGTGTTTGGATCCTCCTTCATGGAAAAAAGAAACAAATCGCCAGAATAACAGGATATACTGACAAATAAAATATCATTATTCTGCTGAAAATAAAGTTCTGTGCTATAGATACAGACCTGTGATGTAATGGACCTACTGTTGTGATGTGCATGATCAATATTTGCAAACAATGAAACAACTGCAGTAACAGAGACAGACTCAGACTCAGGTTTCAGAGAGGGGGATCCACCTGCATCAGGTTTAATTTGCCAGCACCTGTGCATCGTTAGCTCGTTAGCTTCTGATTGGTCAGGGCGGGTCACCTGCATCATATATAATCCTCTCACACAGTTGTAGAGGTACTAGAGCTGCTCTTTTCAACATGATGGCTGTTTGGGTGAACTCAGGGTAAGACACAGTTTGTCTGTGATAGTTTTGACTGCTTTCTACCAAGTAGTTAAACACTTATTTTTGTTTTGTCTTTTAACAGGGCTTTGCTCCTTGTTATGCTGACTGGTGTGACTTACGGCTACCCTGCAAAGCAAGGTGAACTATCACTGCTGTATACATTTAAAGTTTAAGACATGTTCATTAACTTAATCTTAATGTCTGTCTTTGAAGGTTTTGATCCCAGCTCCTCCTCCAGCGGTGGTTATGGGGCGTACCCTGCTTCTGCCGGTTCTACCTCAGGTGTGCTGTACGCTCCTGCAGCTTCTGGCTCTGGGGCTGCATCTAAAGGTGCCACATATCCAGCTAGCTATCCATCTGGAGGACCTAGTTACCCTCAGCCCAGTGTCGAGAGACAACCAAGTGCATCTTCCTACAGCTCTAATTCTTACGCTGCTGCACCTGTAGCTTCAGGATATGCTGGCCCCTCGTTTGTAGGCTCAACAGGCCCAAGCTATGCTCAACCCACCTTTTCCCAAGGTAACTAGTGCTAATGTGACTTACTAAAACTTGCTTGAGCTATTTGGCATCTCAATGTCTGCAATTTTTATGGCAACTGCTATGGCTGACTTCTGGTGTGAGAACCTTGCTATTGTGATCTAATCTCCAACTTCTGCCTGATTTCAAGATGTCAACTGGGCCATGGCTCCACCCAGTCCTCTATCTGGCGACGGTGCTTCCTCAAGACCTAGTGCTAGTGGGTTTTCTGGCCCTAGCAACGTGAGTCCACCTCGCCCTCCAAGCCCTCCACAGTTCCAGGGAGGTGAGTTGAACAAATATTCACAGATCTCTGAGTATGGTGACTCAGAATCTGAGACGGAAGAACAAGGCTTCCTACCAGCACCACCACTGCCTCATGGTGCCCCAGCTTTGAGCGGAGAAGACTCATCCGGCGACGTCCAGCCATCAGGCCCGGATACCCGCTTGGCTCAGTCTTTTTATCCTCATCCCTATCCTTATGACTACCTGTTCCTGACTGGCCAGTATCCTCCAGGCACGATCACTCACTCCAGCAGCAGTTTTGAACAGGGGGCAGACGGCTATCAAGACACTCACTACATAAGGTACTACTATCCTGCCAGCACTGGTATTGAGCAGGTCAAGATGTCTCCACCTGCTTTTGAGGTCCCTCAGAGCGTCCAGCAGCCCAGCCAACCTGTGAAGAAAAGCGTTGGACACACTAGCTACAATCCGAGTGGTGCAGCAACTGGATACAGCCGGCGCTATGGAGCAGCAGGCGGCTACGGTGCTCGTAAGGTATGTCTCTTGGAATCACAATGTTGAGGCTTGAGACTGATGTGATTTGTTTTTAACTTGACTCTTTCCTGTCTTTCAGGGTAACCAGTAATTGAAGCCATGCAGACTTGATCTCCATTTAAAAACCAATTAAAAAAAAAAATCTTAAGCTCATGTTTGCCTTGGCTTTGTGTTTTGTGCAAAGATTTGCTTTAGTAACTAGTCCTAAAACCTGAACTGTTAAACATTTACACTCAGTTTCCTTGTCTGAAAGACTGGAGTTTTGGTTAAATGCTTTGTCTTTACCACAGGCTGAGACAACATGTGCTCATCTGGGGGGGGGAAACAGCACTTGGCAGTCAACTTTTTACAGGCAGACTTCAGTTGCAAAGTATTTAAACATGACAATGTTTAGAAAATATCAGTGACCACTTTTGTAGCAGACAAGTGGTCATCTCATATCTTGCTGAACAAAACATGTCAGTTTAAATTCCTTGGCAATCCAAAATCCCATATGCTTCACGTGATGCAACTTGTTGGCCTACAAAAAATGTGACTACAGCAACACAAGCACTTGACATATGCAGTTTATTTCTACTTCATGGTGCATACAAGATCATAAATGCCTGCTTCAAGGGCTGACCTTGGGTTCACAAAGATCATGCCACATGTAAATGGTTCTTGCAATTTCAATGTTTGCCTAATATACATCTCAAAGTAGTGGATATGCTGACTTGTCAAACACATCTATTCTAATAATGGCTGCACTCCATTAGTTGCGCTAGTTTGCATGGCTTTCACAACTGTGCTTTTCCTGTCAAGACAAATCAGAAGCTGCTTACAGAAAACTAAAGTTACAACTTGCAGTGGGTCTTTTGGAATAATAGTCTTATGACATCCACAGCTTTTGCTTTCATAGCTCTTAGCCTCCCCCCCGTGATGTCTGATTACTGAATCACGATGTTGGAGCGTTGCACTTCAGGTTTTCACTCCAGCATCACACGTATGCCACTTATCCATCTTCTGATGCAATTTACACTTTAAATAAAAGCCATACATTTTCAAACACATCTGGGGGGGTTGCAGAAGGGTGTGTGCTGTTTTTTTTTTCTCTCTCTCTCGACACGGTGAGCTAAGGCGCCTTCATAAACAAATCCCGACGCTGTGATCTATAGTTTGGTTTGAGCCGTGTCTCAAACAAGAGTGAATCAATAGCCAATCTGTTACAGTGACACCGCCTGATGTCATTAATGGACAGTGGGCATCCTAATTCACATAACAAATCACCTCAGAAAGACTCTCCATTGATCTTTAATTAGAAGCAGCTGTTAATCACCTTTATGACTCTCCTCAGCGGCACCGTAATGGTTTCTGCAGCGAAGCCACAGCAAGTCTGTTCCAGCTAAAGAACAGCAGCATCAGCAGGGTGTGTTTACTGTCGGTGTTTATGCACCGCGCACCACACACTGTTAATGGATCCACTCAGGTTTTTTAAGAATATTTTGAATATTCCATAATTTGATGATTTTTTTTATTCAATTTATGTGTGAATGAACAAGAGAATTACAGAGTCCTCGTCTCTAACCTCACCACTGAAACGACCTAAAAATCCTCTTTTTTTTTTTTTTTCTAATGGTCTTTTCAGGCGTAGGGACAAACAATGACCCACAGGAGAGAAATGGCAATTACCTCCAGTAAGGTGCCCACTTCACACACCTGTCACAACACAGATGAACCCATCATAAAAGGCCGGTGGAGAGGGGACAAAAACGAGGGAGTTCTCCCTCGGTGACCCTTCAGTTTTCATAGTCTCCCCACTTTTTCAGCTCAACTATTAAGACATAAAGGGGTCAGTCCCCAGACAGCTCCATCCTTTATCCCTCGCTCACACACTCATCTCTGACATTAACCCTTGCCTTGTTCTCTCATTGGTTGCAACTGAGCATCAAGGTTTTTATTCAGATGAACTGGCTGCTTCCAGATTTTGTGTTTTTCTTGTTTCTTTTCTCAGCTGTTTGTTTTGTGAGTTTTCCTGCGACTGTCTCTCAGGATGAACACATGCCGTTTTTGCTCAAATCATAAAACAAAAAAGAAAAAAGACTGAACTTCGGTTTGACAAATACAAATCATGTAATCGTTTGAGTGATCTGAAGCAGAGCTCTGAAACATATTGCACGAGGCACAGCAAAAAGAAAATTAATATACATTTTGCCATATGTTGCGATTTTGGCATCTGGCGTCCTCCTGTGCGAGTTGATGTGAAGGTGGGATCTGGTTTGACTTAGCCATGTGGCAAATATAGACCTAAACAAACATGTATTTCAGACGTCTGGCTGTAAAAAAAAAAAAATGCTGTGACTATATGAGAAAATAATTTGCTGGTAAAATTCATAGATCTTCACACTCGAGTGTTATTCCTTCAAGTGTTTTACGGCTCCTTTCTTAAGATAATGAAACAGAAATCAAATCCCTCGGGGCAAAGATCTGAGTTTTATTTACAGTCGCTCACATCAGTGTGATTTCCTTCCATGAGATTTGGTCATTTATTGTCAAATTTACTTATTTATCTGTCTAACCCTCACACACTCAAATTGAAGTGCACAAAGAACAGCGAATCCTTTATTCTCTGCAAAGAATCCTCCCATTTGAATACCTTTGTGGTATGAAAACCATATCATTAAGTGCACCGCGGAGATAGAGGAGGCATCAGATTCCATTACCGTGTACAACTGCTTAACTCTGACTCTCTCTTTTCCCCCAGAATACCCAGGATGTGTACAGACCAGTGTTAAAATCTACCCCCAGCCGTTGCAAACGGCCCAATTGCCTTGTGATTAACGCACAATAAAAGAATGTGATGGCTTAAAGAAGCAGCAGGAAAAGCTGCCCAGTGAAAGATGGGTGTATGGCGCACTCTATAATTAAGCCAGTCTGCACTTGATGAAAGTAGATCACACTGGCGGGCCACGGCTTCACAGCCAGTTTGTTTTTACGACATAATTACAGTCCAAATCAAATGAGAAGATTTAATATTGCACCACGACAAGCATGTGCCCACTGCCAACAATGACACTGACCCCCCTGAGGCAAGGTGTGCATGTGTGTGTGGGGGCTTGCAGGTTGGGCGTCAGGAAGCCGACAGGAGAGAATCTTCCCCACCGCGGTAGCTATCTACCTGCGTCTGGGTCCACTTGGGAGGTCTGACACCAATGGAATTACACTGACAGTGGGACGGAGGGTAAGAAGAGGAGTTTGTGGAAAAAAGAAAAGGGGGAGGGGAGGGAGGGCGAAGGATCTATGAGGAGAGAAAGTTTATCTGGAAGGAATCAATCCAGCCGAAGGGAGCAAAAACGGAGAACAAAGGAGCTGAGAAATGAAAATAGATACAAGCGAAGAGGTTGTGACAGTCGTAAGCGAGTGATGAAGAGAGTGAGAGAAAAGAGAGAAGGAGGCAGCAGACTTAAATATGCAGACAGGGTGGAGGGTGTGGCTGGAGCGCAGTGATAAATAAATGTTTTCCTTGACTGCTTCTGCGTGGCGAGGTGACGGCCCGCGTTCAGGAAGGCTTGTGCAGTCACGACCCGCTGAGTTGTTGTGGTGATAAAAACAGGACCAGCTGAAGCCAAATCGGTGTTAACGTGGATCACATCAGGTGTCGAGTCCACTGACTCCTCCCAGCTGTGCAGAGAGGGTCTCAAAGAATGCAGGAAATTCTCATGTCTAATTATCAAACAAAGGATTCCAGTTGTCCTATAGTGAAGGAATTGTCTGAATATAAGAGGGAGGAAATTATAGCGACCATAAGTTGTCATCTCTGTTTTGAGATGAGTGCCGTTTTGATGCTTGACGACACGGTTGTGCCGTAATCGACCAAAACCTCCCACTGAGTGGCTTCAGTGTTTTTCCTCCCTCTGAAAAAGTCTGCATTTCCTGTCCTTTAGTTACACGCTCAACATGACCACGAAGCCTTTGTTCCTGCGGGTCAGATTCTCCCAGAAGAGACAGTTTTCCCCAGCCACAGCTGTTGAGTGACCACGCTCGACCACACTGCTCTATGTCTCCTGACCACCCTTCTAAATTGCTCTCCCTGCTCTCCCTCCATCTAGTCCTCCCTCCCTCCCCTTTTTCCCCCCATTTTTTTTTTCCCAAGAGCAGCCAGCTGGGCCGGATTTACTCTGGTCTCTGTGTCGCAGGGCGAAGCCCGGTCTGCTCGCTGGGCGGGCAGCGTCATTTGACTGGGTACTGGTCAGGACCGGTAGATTAGTAACTGGATATCTACAGAGAGGCCAGTGGGGCCTGAGCCCTGTGATCCAGTGGAAAGCAGGGTCTCTGCGGTGGCCTTGTGGCTCTGTGTGGCCCAGGACGTGAACCGCAATCCCTGCTGACACCCTGTTCCCCGAGGACGTGGTTTTACTCCAAACCATGATTTCCCATCTCCCGCTTTGCGACTCGCTGTCTGTGACTGTAGGGCCTCTGCCCAGCGCTTTCTGGTGAAGAGGATACAGCACCTCCTCACCGCTGGCGCTTGAGGCCACTTTTCTCCCACAGAGCCGGGCACACGGGAGGGCGCCTTCTCCTCGACGGGCTTAAAAGGGAGCTCTGTAACCTCATGTCACATGTGAACTGCACACGATGTGCTGGTGGCAGAGAAGTGGCCAGAATGGGTCCCCGAGCACACATTTGTGTGGCTGCTGATTATACAGAGTAGCCCTTTAAGAAAATAGACACTTCAGTATGGCCGTAAGGTTTCTGCCAAAATAGGTTGTATAATAAGATGCTTGAGGTTGTAATGTGATTTGCAATTGTGCAGGACAAATAAACAACTTTGTTCTCTGGCATGACAGTTTGATAAGTAAAATATGTGTAATGTCATGAAAATTACATCCTTTAAGTGCTTTAAATAGACACATGAGAAGTGGGAGATAAACTGAACTGAAGATCAGAGCTTTTAATCAGTTTTTTTACCTTTCCGTGAATCGTTAAAAAACACGTGCGGCCACTAACCATCTGCAGAAAGTCGTGCCATTCCAATTGTTATGTCAATAGCGCTGCCATTGCTAGGATAAGAGCTGTGGGAAATGTGACATCTTCTCGACATGCACATTTCTGCTGACCAGAAGACCAAAATCATCAACATGGCACCCAGATGTCAGCCTCCAGGCGCAAACACACAGAGTTGGGAAAAGTCACAATAAGATCCCTCCTGCAGACTCCAAAGGCCTCCGAACGTCTTCTGTGCGAAGCAATTTGTAGCTGCGTGTTTGATTACGCTCAGTTAGACTTTGACACAATGGTTTTATTTTTACACTGAATCTTGTATAATGTTAAAAACAGCGAGATGCTTCGCGGGTCGCCGTGTGTGTGACGAGAGCTGGCAAGAGAGCGAGAATTTTTTTTTCTTCCCGATTTCACATTTTCTCTCACAAACCGAGCCTTTCTTTTCATTTCTTCTCCTCTATCTTCTCCTCTCTATTGTTGTGTCTCTCCTCTGTCCTCGCACTCTTTCTCTCCGAGCGATCACACACACACACACGCGCACACACACTGTACATGCATTATTTCTGTTGCAGCATCCAATGGCCTGCAGGCTCAAGCGAGGACAGGCTTGACTGCTGTTGGCCTGATATCAAGAAATACCTGATGAGTCCCCACACTCATGCCAGGACTCATTTATCAAGCATGAGACTGTCAACAGCCACCTTCAGATAGAAAAACCTGTGAGTCACATTCTCGTTTGTATTGTTTTCTGAGAACAAGGGAGTTGCGCCGGCAGTCTCTCTCTCTCTCTGACGTTCCGTGTGCTAGTATGTTGGCGCAAAAGAAAACAAACAACAACAACAACAACAACAAAAAAAAGCGAGCAGTGAAATATTATTTATCAGATTCACATTCAGTTCCTTCCATCTTTATCCGTCTTGTCTTGCCCTGAGAACGTTTGGCCAAATAGCTGCGAGCGAGCGAGATTCCTCACTGACATCATGATGGGTATTTCATACCCTGAGAAAACAACTCAGACACCTTTAGACATCGCACCGGAGCCGTCACACATCCACTGCGGTTTTGCATTCCTTCTAACCACTGCAGAGCAACCGAGTGTTGGAAAGTGTGACTTTGTGGTGCTGATTAAAAACATCATTAAGGTGTGATCGTAATTTACAGAGGAATTTATCTCCAACATCGTTTAGTAACGATTAAATAAAACATGAATTTTTAATTTGGTTGAGCCTTAAAGACTACTGTACCTCAGAAAACCGCCACTCAAGACAGCGTCCGAGTGAACACAGTGCTTTGAAAGTCAATGTACAGATACAGATATGTATTTAGACGCTTTGTTGTTTTAGTCTTCTTCATTATCTTTGCTGCTCATATAGAAGAAACTGAGTAAAACTTGATGACTATGTTAGCTTTTGTTTAGTTTGTAAATACTTTGTATACTTGGCATATCTTGTCAGGTTCACACCCTTCGCCGGTCAGCCGCTGTTGGCAGGCGGCCGGCGGTGAACAAGGTCCCACGCCCAAGTTCCAACGTGAGATAAGAGAGATTAGGAGTCAAATGTCATTATCAGCAGCCATGTCTGATGGTGTGTACGTAGCATTGTCGATAGCCTGCAGCGTGGTAAGAAGTACCCACGTGTAAAGGTTAAGTTACTGTACAGTACTTGAGTAAAAGTCTCTGAAAAATGTACTTAAATCAACATTATGTAACTTATATTACCTTCAAATAACTCATGTAACAGCATGAAAGGTGCCTCTGTCACTGTAACACTGTAAGCATTTACCTAACTTCAGTGATATTTCCACATAATGTTGCTTTAAAGATGTCGTAGTGAAACATTATGTAGGCAAAAGAGAAAATCACCTTTACAAATAGAGATTTAAAAGTGTATTTTCTCTACTTACTAATGGAAAACATTGATTTAAAAATGTTCTACCTTTGGCTCTGATGCAGCAAGTAATCCTCAAAGTAACTAGTAACTAATCAAGTGGTGTGAAATGCGCAATATAAGTACAAGCACTCAAGTAAATGTACTTTATATTTATATTCCATCACTGATAGCGTGTAATTGCATGAGCTGCTTTGTCCGGGAAGTAAAGATACAGATTTTTCCTCTCAGTTTTCAATGCTAGCCGGCAAAAGTTACGCTAGTTTTTGTTCAACTGCGAACAGATAAAACATTTAATTGTAGTTAACAGATGGTTTAGCATCAGTGGAGTCAGCTTTTACGTACGTATATCTGTCCTGAGGTGCGTCACGAAGAAGAAAGAGGCGGATGAAATAATCAGAATGAAAAGTTGCTTCAATCATAGAGCAATTGCAACATTTATTGAAGTGTTGGCTTTCTTGTATTGATTTTTCAACACATTACAAAAATACATATATGTTCAAAACAGCAGATGTGTACTGTTCTGAAATCACTTTTTTCACAATGATGCACTCCCCTCCCCTCCCGAACAGAAAAAAAAAAACAAACAAACAAAAAAACAAAAGACCAAGGAAACTATTTTGTACAAAGAGTGTAAGTGAAAGTTGTGAAAAGTGAAATATGAAAATGTTTTTTTTTTCTTTTAAACTACAGCTGTAAGTGCCATCACAAGACCTTCAACCAACCATGAGGAAAAAAAAAACAAAAACAAAACAAAAAACATGATGTTCGTGAAAGTCTCATAAAGTTGATTTGGAAAAGCATTTTCAAAAGCATCGCGTTCGACGGCTCTTCCTTTAGGATCATCTCCTTATTCTCCATTTATTTATTTTCTCATCCTTTTGTTTTACATCCACGTAGGATTAGCTTCACCAAACCAACAACAGGAAACTCATTCAACAAAAAACAAAAAACAACACATTAAATAAAACTGAAAAATAAAAAAGATTGAAGAGACCAGAAGTCGATAATGGCACCACTCTTGTTAGAAAAAAATAATAATCTGGCATGATTCTGCAATATTACAATTCCAAAAACAAACAAAAAAACAAACAAAAACAAACAAAAAAGAAAGTTGTCTTCCCATACAGTGAACAAGTAATCATACAGAAACATTATTCATGAAGATAAAATCCCTCCACCAGGATAATCATACAAAAAAAAAAAAAAACAAACAAAAACAAAACAAACAAAAAACTGCTATGGCATTCATAAAAACATTTGAAAGAACATTGGAGAAAAAACAATACTTTATTATCATTTTTAAACACTTACACAGAGTATTTCATTAATGGCATACTTCAACACTGTAAACATATTGTAAGACTGAATGTCCATGTGTGATTTTTAAGATCTCTGTCAGGGTTTTCCCACCGTTTCATCGTTTGAATGTGATAGATTTCGTAGCTGTATATGGCTCGGGGGTTTCTTTTTCTATATTTTCTCGGCCTAACTCTGAGTTTTCCTGGAATGAAACACACTGTGCAATTTCTTTTTTTTTTTTACAACAGGGAATCTGGATTTTTTATCTTTTTTTTTTTTTTTCCTTTTTGCACTCATGCATCAACATGTGTAAGCAAGCTGACAGCAGCTCTTCCAGCCTTCCTTTAACCTCCCCCCCCTCCCTCCATCATCATCATCATCATCTCCCTTTTATCGTGTCCAAATATATCGAAATACGCGGCTTATGGAGAGCTGCTGTGACCTCGACATCATTTCCTTTCTAAACAACAAACAAAAAACTATAAAATTGCATTTGAGATACAGTGTAATCCCTTTTTCTATCAAAACAAAATGGCGCAGATAAAAACCTGACAATAGGGCCCGAAAGAAAAAAACAAAACAAAACAAAAAAAAAAAACCAACAGAAAAAGCAGGTTGAACTTTTTGTGCGAAGATGATTTTGATGATTGAGAATTGCAGTACTAAAATGAAAGATGTAGTCTCAGGCGACTTTCATGTGGTTTTCTGCCGTCTCCCTCCCCTCTCACGCTCGCTCTGTCTCACTCTGATGGTCCGTCATAAGATGTGGCCAGTCGATGTGCATTTGGGTGCCAGAAAAACACACTTTTCATATGCTTCCAATTTCATTTGAATGACTCCTCTCCCTGGTCAAGGTCTTGCTCTCTCTCTCCCTCCATTTCTTTTCTCACATTTCTTCATTTCTCCGCTCCCATCTTTCTTTTTTCTTTTTTTTTTTTATACAATAAGAATAGCCTCTACTCAAGGTCGCCCTTCGCAGCTGTGCTCAAAATTATCATAACTCATATAACCATTTTCTTTTCTTTTTTTTCTACCAGATTCATTTCAGGATGAACGATGCAGAAAATATATATGTATATATATAAAAAAAAAACGTAATCCCCAAAAGTCACGAACACGCACACTGTCTAAAAATCTGTTAGTGCGAGTTAAACCCATATCACTTTGTGAAGGCGAATGAACAGGCTTCCTTTTAAAAGCCGCTCCTAATGCATGAATCTGAGCTAGTGAACTGTGAAAAGACGCCCGTCGGAGAGAGAGAGAGAGAGGCTTAGAGCACACTGTGTGTGAGAGAGAGAGAACACACACACTAACACACACATTGATATGGATTTCATTTGAAACCGTTTTGTGGATACTAAGGGGGGACAGGAGGAGTCAACCGGGGTCAGAGAGACAGCGAGAGAGAGAGAGAGAGATGCCACGCCAGACACCGGAGAGGAGACGGTGGAACGATTGAGAATAAGTGTTGAAGTAGCTTCAGTGAAACAAATAGCAGACATGATGTAAGGGGAGGGGCGAGATAATCGATTGGTTGGGGGGGTCTGATAAAACAACAATGGATGGTTGTGACACTTAGCATATACTGTGGAAGATGCAAGCAGCTGGTCTTCTGATTGTTTAGTTTTTAGGCCATCGTTCACGTACAGTCGGGGCTACTTTAACATATATATATATAAAAAAAAAAGGAATATATTTACAAACGATAAACAGGACTGTTCTCCTTCTCACATTAATCACAAGTAGTCTTAACTTATTCAACATATTAAATATGGTGGTATAATCCTACATTGGGAATGTACTGAGCATCAGTTAAGGGTATCTCCATTTTAAGTGCAACCTTTATTTATGTCCTGACTGAAGTGAGGACAGCAATACAGTAACTGCATTTGGAAATAATTCACATGCCAATATTTTTTTTCTTTTTTTAAAGGACAAATTCCCTGAATAAATTAAAAAGCAACTGATCAGGTCTCTAAGATGATGTCAGATTTTTTAAAATCCAGCATGATGTTTTGTTTTTTTTTGTTTTTTGTCAGGCTGACATTCAGTGCTTTAGGCCTGTGTGAGGGAATGGATTGTAGTCCGCTGCTGCAGTTCATATAGAAAACAAATATTATTTTTTTTACTTTTAAAAGCTAGCTGCTTCACACATTTTTTAAATTTTTTTCTCTCACATGATAATAAGCTTCCCTAAAGGAAAAAAAAAAAATCAAAAAAGAAGAAGAAAATTTGTATTAAGGGTGACTTCTTTCCAGTTAATCGCATTTTTAGAAAAAAAAAATGTTTTTAGCACATTTCAAAACTAACTCCATATGAAATCCCACAAAGATGTACCTGCACATGCCAAATATCATTACAAAAATCCAATAAATACAGAAATTATTGCACAGTAGAAAGGCTCCATGGATTCCTAACTGATAAAATCCTCAGACAAGTTTGCCAAGAAAAAAAAACCCAAGTTGGGCATTCCAGACAAGTTCTCATTAAAGTTTCCCTTTGTTTATATTCTCAGGTGGCAGTTTCTGTGACAAGAAAAAAAGATGAACATCAATCAGTCTCAATTTTTTTTAGGTTTTTTTTTTGTTTTTTTTTTTGTTTTTTTTTAAAGAGAGAGATTATCCAGCCAAGCCCCCATAGCTGAAGAAGTGGTTATAGGGATTTTGTGTGCGCATATGTGTGTGTGTGTGTGTGTGTGTGTGTGTGTGTGTGTGTGTGTGTGTGTGTGTTTATATATGTGTGTGTTTGCTTGTGTACACTGTGTAGGCTGCTGGCATTAACCTCTGTCCGCCTGCTCCAGTTTGACCTCACTGGCCATCAAATGTTCGCCGTGCCACTTCTTCATGTGTTTCTCCAGCGTGCTGTAGACGCTGAAGGGCATGTGGCAGATGTCGCAGCGGTACACCTCCTTACCGAATTGCCCGTGGGTCTTCATGTGGCGCGTCAGCTTGGAGCTCTGAGCGCAGGCGTAGCTGCACAGGTCGCACTTGTAGGGCCGTTCCCCCGTGTGGCTGCGTCGGTGCACCGTCAGGTTGCTGCAGTTCTTGAACACCTTGCCGCAATACTCGCAGGTGTCGTTCCTCCTCTCCTTAGAGCTCGGAGGTCTGCCGGGGCCCGGTCCCCGCAGGAGGTGAGGAGTGCTGCTTCCGCTTCTGCCCGAGGCGCTACCTCCTTCCATCAGCTCCCCGGGCGGGGTGGAAAAACGAAGACTTCCTGTTTCTGAGGAGGAGTGCTCAGAGGATGTGGCGAACGGCGACTGACGGGAATCCGTGAATCCCAGGAAGGGTTCTCTTATGAAGTGGCGTGAAGCAGCGTAGCCAGCCAGGAGTTGAGAATAGACATTCTCCGGGGAGATGAGGGGTATGGCTGGGGGAAGCTCCAGCTGTTCCTTCTCTATCTTGATCCTCTTGTTGTTGGAAGGGTTTGGGCTGGTGATAGGTGTGGGCCGGCGCTGGAACAGCCCCGGGAAGGACATGGCTTCAGATACACTGATCCTGCCGTTCATGATGGGCCTGTGTTCGTCCTGCTCGTCTCGCTCTCTTTCCTGCTCCCTCTCATTCTCTCTTTCTCTTTCTCTTTCCCTTTCCCTTTCCCTTTCTCTTTCTCTTTCTCTTTCTCTTTCTGCCTCACCCCTCTCTCCACCATCTCCATTAGGTTGCCTCTCCATGCCTCTCTTGTTAGGGTTCATTTTAAGGTGATTGTCCAGATGGTTAAACGGGTGCATGATGCCCACCCCGCCGCTGTCACTGACTCTATCCCCACCCAGGGGTTTCTCCTCAGAGGACTGTCGAGGACCATTGTCCCTGTTCTGGCCGAACTCCTGCGAGTCTTCGCTTAAGTTGGAATCTGGCCGACTTCCATTCCTCATTTCTTCCTCCTCTTCTTCCTCCTCCTCCTCTTCTTCCTCCTCTTCCTCCTCCTCCTCCTCATTGTCCATCCCAATGCCTCTTGAGTTGCCCTCTCTACTCTTGTCCTCACCCTCTCCTCCCTCCGCTCTATTTCCCTGCTCTGGGGAGCCACTCATGGACCCAGACTTGTTGTGCATATGTGTCTTCATGTGCCTCTTAAGCTTGCTGGCCTGAGAACAGGCGTGATCACATAGATGACACTTGTACGGCCTCTCTCCTGTGTGACTGCGTCTGTGGACGATCAGGTTGCTCTGGAACTTGAAGATCTTGCCACAGAACTCACAGGATTTGGATTTCCCTGGGGTCTGGCTCTGTCCCTGGGAGTCAGGAGGGCTGGAAGAACCATGTCCCCCTTGAGAGCTGGGTGGCTGTGGGGCATAGGTGAGAAATGGTGGAGGCTTGGCACCGGGCTGGAAAAGCGTGGGACTCAGCAGGCGGTGCATGGGTGGCACACGGTTGGGTGAGAGAGGAGGTGTGGGTCCCCCGTTATTGGTTGTGTTGCCTGCCAGTTCCCTCAGACGTCTGGAGAAGTCCATGGAAGCTGGCTCCATGGGGGTCATCCGCATCACCCTCTCGAAGGCACTGGGGTGCTGGGACAGCAGCCCCATCTCCTCGGGGCCCAGCCTCTCTAGAGGGGGTCTAGGGGGCGGTGGAGGGCTGACAAAGGGTGGCGTTGCAGGCAGCCGGGTCTCCAAATACCCCGGGGGAGGGGGGTGTTCCCTGAGCAGGGGCGCAGCCATGCGGAGGAGGTGGAATGGGTTGTTGGTGTCGCCGAGGAAAGTGGGGAGAGGGGACCGGGGCAGGGCTTCAGTGCACGGGGGCGGAGGCAGAGCCATGCGGGGAGTGAGGGAGCAGTTGGCGAGGTGGTTGTCCAGGTAGATGCGGATGCCATGAGTGTTCTGGGCATGCTGAAGCAGGAACCAGGCGCTGTTGAAGGTCTGCTTACAGGTAGTGCAGATGTAGCTGGATGGCTCATCTTTATCTGTGGCAAAGAAAAGAGAGGAAAAAAAAATCACCATTAGTGTTGCAAAAAACAAAAACAACTTGTAAACCAACATATGCCTTCACCGAGCCAGCGTGTTAATTAAAATCATGTGAACATGTGTGGACTAAAGAAGAATTAACTGTACGACGTAGAGTTACAACAACTTTCTGTTTGTGCCGACGTCTGAGGGTCGTCGGTGGGCTTTGTCTGTGTGTGTGTATGAATATTTGAGTGCGTTCGCGTCTACGGGCTAATGCAGATGGCAGGTACTGCCCTAAGGCCACGACACATTATGCTAATTCTAATGTCAGCTAGGCTTTAATATACAGATCCATCTCGTCTACTCTGTCATTTCCATATGGAGACAGGGGAGGCAGCGATGGAAGGAAAAAAAAATGCACCAATGGGGGAAAAAAGGAAATATTGCGGGGGGGAGACGAGATGTGGCATTAGAGAGTAAGAGCGACACACAAAAGGAGAGACAGGAGAGGTGATGGAGGCGATGTGTAAACAGTAAAGACCCCTGCGGTCTTAACGCAGCATCCACATTAAATAAAGCTCTACGTCACTGGTGTAATAACAAGTACAGTAAAGCGATTTGTTGTGGCTGCGCACACACATGCACACACACACACACAAAAAAAAACGTACGTCACTCATTGACAAATTGCCCCTTTAAATGGCATGACTTAATAATGCCAAATGAATCTATCAGTCACTGCAGCACGGTCCTGTCAGCCAGCTTGTGAGTCATAAAAAGAGCCTCGGTTAGGATTCATCTAATTCAACACAGGCTAGCATTGAAGAGGCACCGCTACAGTCTTGTGTTTGCAAAAGCATCTGCATCTACTTTATCACCAGCGGCTACCGCAAGCCGAGTCAAGTTGGTACGGTGGTCCCATAGCTTGGAGCCCGGAGGGGGAAAAACAAAGACGGAGAAGTTACTTCTTTTGCCCAAAGTCTTATGTGATCAAGACGGGAGCCCTTAAGATGGCTGACTGCCTCAAAGCCACCCGTTGTCATGGAATGTAAAACACACATGCAGACGCAGAAACAAGCGTAGCAGCCTTTTTCTTTCCCACTCTCCTTCTCTGCCTCTCTCGCAGCACACCTCAGCACACTCGCACATTCACACACACACACACACACACACACTTGTACCGTGCAGAACAGATGAGCGAAAGCTGATGTTGGATCAGTGTCTAGTACAGGAAGCTGATTTGGCGGTGTGATTGGTTTGGCTTTCCCCAGGGGAGACGGGGTCAGAAAAAGTTAATGAGGGGCTCATTTACTGATTCTGTCTGTTTTTCTGTGCTATTAGCGGGGCTCTGGTGTAGCCGTCACTCGCACTGTTTGTGTGGGGTGGGACATGACCTGACTCCTGCTACTAAAGCGTGTGCATATGTGTGTGTGCGTGTGTGTGTACGTGCATGCATGTGGACATCTATGTGGATGTATTTTTGGGCTCGTACGTCTGTGCATGTGTGGATGTGTGAATGTGTGTGGGGCGAGTGGCGGGCTGCCTGCCCGTGTTTAGTTTGGCGAGGCTTCACACGGCCGCTTGGCAGCAGAGAGCTGGACAGCTTAACAGCTTGGACGGGGAGAAGAGAGCGGGAGAGGGAAGGGGAAGAGGAGGAGGAGAAGAGGGGGTAAGAAGAGAGGTGGAGGGACTTTAAGGGCCAGACGTGCTCGGGCACATACACATGACACACGCATAGAGGGTATTTACATGCCCCGAGGGACCGAGAGGGTTCTATGGACTCGGTCGCTGTATAATCTCATCAACACATGAGGATCAATACGAAATGAAGATGTGAGATTGGGAGAGAGATTGATGATCCCTCTCGATTAATCAGATTTTTTTTTTCCTCCCTTTTATCCGTATTTTGGTTGGCTCCGACGCGAGCTACCCAATCATACACCACCAACCCCCACAACCTTCCCACCTCCACCACCGCCACCGCCACCGCCACCACCGCTACGGCAACGCATTTGCATCTTGTCATATCTTACACAGCTGTGCCATATGCTGTTAAAGGAAGCGTGGCGGCTAATAGAGTGGCAGCTGATGGCTGCTGCCTAATGACGGCCAAAGACAAATTTCATCAGCTTCCCAAACAAGCAAAGCGAGCGGGGGGGAGGGGAGGGGAGGAGAGGGGAGGCAAACAGAGAGAGGTAAAGACAGGAGAATCAAAGATAGATTCACACATAGAAAGATGGATAGGTTGATAGATTTGGCCCCTTTTTCTGTTTTAATTAGGGTTCAAGTGCAATTTAGCGGCACTGAAATATTAAAGGCGCGCTGTGTAGTTTTAGACAAGGTAGTCACACTCAGAACATGAATATTTACAATATTAATGATGTAATAATACGTTCCATAAGCGAATAAACAAGCTGTTCTCAGAGGCGGATACAGACCAAAGAACACTGTTTCCACCACATATGGTATGACTGTGTTGTCCTTTAAGGTCAGTTTGTTTCTTAATCTTTCAGAGTTTGATCATTTAGTGAAGATGAAGATCTTTGTCTTCTGATTAAAAATGTCTTCCACAAAAAACAACACAGTGCACCTTTAAAGCCTTCCTCTCAGAACCTGTCTGCTTGATTGACAGTTCTCTCGGGCTATCACGCTATAGCTGCGGTTTGATCACGCCACCTCACCCCCGCCCAGAACTCCTCCGGCTGCCCAAATTTGGATTTCCCTGGCTGTAACCGACAGAGAAAGGTAAGCGGCAAACCCGAACATACAGGATGTAAAACCTCCTCCTTAGAAGCCTGCGTGTAACATCACAGACGTTCCGATGTCTGTATCTCGATATATACACACAGACATCCTCACTCCACTCTCTCTCTCTCTCACACACACACTTGCACACATGCTGGGAGAGTGTGAATGTTGTCGCCGCTTAGTGCTCCAGCCAATAAAAGCCTTCATTAGAGAATCACGGTGGGCCGTGTCATGCTTCAGTTTGTAGTAATTACAGTCGTCTGCCTGACACGCAAGCGGGGACCCTTCCACCGCTGACCGCCAAGGTCAACTACCAGTTAGAATAGTTACATTCTCCTCTCCACGCAGTCACTGATGCTGGACCTAATCGCCCAATTTACTCCGGCACACCATATGCACACAGAGACACACGCGTTCTGACACACACACACACAGACACACACTCATTGTTCAGTGAATGTGACTGAGATGAAAGGTTAAATGAAAATGGAGTCGCAGCAGGAATCTGTTGCCTTATGAACAGAATCTGTGTTTTGTTTTTTGTTTTTTGTCATTTTGTTAGCAGTGGAAATACTTGTAAATGCTACAGTGTGCTGGCATTCCTCTGTAATAGTGTGGATCTTTTAATCCCTCTGTTATATTTCTGCCCAGGTGTCCACTCAGGCAGACTTTTCTCATGAAACACAAGGCGAACACAATGCAGATCTGAGACCAGCTTAGGAGGGCAGCTCTCCGTCCTGTGTGCAAGAAAACAAGGGCTAAGGGCCAGGAGGCCTGGAGGAAGTTATTAAAACACTGGCACATGCGTGGAGCTGAGGTGGGCCAGTAATAATGCTCTCCTTCTCTCCTGGGTTGTTTTTTTTTTTGGTGTTTTTTTTTTTACTAAACCACCGGGCCAATTAAGCCAGTCTTCAGGGACCAAGATCTGAGCTTTACATCAGATTTTATTCTTTCCAGATTGCCTTTTATAGCCATTATTTTGCCTTAAAAAGTACAAACAAAATGCCAGTGAATGAAGGGGAGCCACGGTATTGACTGTTTGCATATGGCCGGTGAAGGAAAGTTGGTGTGAGCTTGGCGGGGCTGCAGTAGACACCAGGCGTATGGTGCAGACATGTGGACTTGTGTTTAATTTAGGAATTCGCATACGCCATCTCTCCAGCCTGAGTTTGATTTATATTTTCAAGGCACAAGCCCCCTCCCCTCCTCCATTTACATTACACTTATATTTTGGGGCTTTTATCAGATGCTCTAATCCAGAGGGACTTATAATAAGACCACAGAAGAATAACAAAAATCCACAGGCTCAGCCTTCGACAAGATGGGCAAACTGGAGCTTCTCAGCTGACAGTGAGCAGTGAGTGGATGGTAATGAATGCTCACTGATGCCAAATTAACTCTCACAAAGCTCAGGGAAAAAAAATCATAATTGAATATAAGTAGCATTTGAACGCCAGCCCGCCAACTTCTCCGCTGTGCTGCGTTCACTTGGCATGGACGGTCCTACGGGGTGAAAAAAGAAATAAAAAAAACACACATCCAGGCAGCGAAAGAAAAAAAAAAAAGAAAGTTTGGAGCGTTTGGAATAATGTTGCCTTACTGCAGGAACACAAGACAGTGCAGGTTGTTAACAAGGAGGTGAGTGGGGAAACAGAGGATGTGTAAGGATGTGTACCTGTGTGTGTGTGTTTGTGTGTGTGTGTGTGTGTGTGTGTGTGTGTGTGTGTGTGTGTGTGTGTGTGTGTGTGTGTGTGTGTGTGTGCATTGCAGCATTCCTGGGGTTCAGGTTCACTGTACTGTTCACGCATTCCATCAAGGGCGACAGAACGCCACGGCGACACATTTGCATATACTGAACAAAGCCGCCCGCAGGCTAGGCCACTGGGACACAAACCTGCCCCTGCAGCCCCTCCCTCCCTCACACACACACACACACACACACACACACACACACACAAACACACACACACACAAACACACACACACACACACACACAAACACACGTACGTGCACGCGCGAGGCACAAACCCTGGGAGTACGCGGGTGTGCACCTGTCAGGGGTTAGCTGACACCTCTGCTGCTGGCAAAGCAGCTCCTCATTAGCATGGCTGTGATCTAGGGGTCCCCAGGGGTCCCAGCCTCCTCACCTCTCCCGCTTGCCCCCCCCTCCCCTCCCCTTACACCTCTGCTCCTCTCCTCCTCCTCACATCTCCCATCCGTCCCTCCTGCTCCTCCTCCTCTTCCTCCTCCTCCTCCTCCTCCTCCTCTGCTCTGATGGCTTGTTTGTCATGCAGGGGGGCTAATCAGGAGGCCACGCAGATCAAGCTTGTGTTGCTGCGTCTGTGTGTGTGTGTGTGTGTGTGTGGCGGCGGCGCTGGGAGATGGGACGGCGAACCACGGCCCTGGCGAGCAGTGGCTGACTGTCACACATGTTTAGTGAAAGAAAGAGATGGAGAGATGGAGCGGAGGAACGAGACTGTGGAGGGTGGCAGTAGCAGGCAGGGGGTAAGGCTCTCACACAGTGTGACTGGCTCCATGCTAACTCAAACCAGCCTCGGCCTGCTAACCATACACATCTGTGTGTGTGTGTGTGTGTGTGTGTCTGCAGCCAATATGACCAGCTGAAATGCCTGACAGCCCAAAAGAGGATTTAAAGAAACAGTGCTCCCTTAATGTGTTGCTGTAAAAGAGCAGAGAGACACAGTTTTGCTCCTCTGTCTGTGTCTTCAGCTCGTCCCTCCCTCCTCATTCACAAACACACTAAGCACCTGTACAAGATATCTGGGTACTCCACCCTGACCCTCATGCCTCCTGGGATGCGGGTCAAATGAACAATAAAAGGGATCAGGTATCTCCAACAACTCTATCACAAGGCACGCACACACAGCGAAGCGCGTCCAGCTGTACGACAATGCAGGAGCGGAGGAGGCCCTCGTGTAGCGCGACCGAGGGAGCACGCTTACCGCCGTGAGGCGAGCTATCCCGGCGAGGGCACAGGGGACGCGCTGTGAAAAATAACTGGAAAGACCTCTCTGTCAGTGAAGAGCTATGACTTTTGGCTCGGCTTCTAGGACAAAAGAGAGAGAGAGGGAGGGAGGGGGAGCGATATAGACCCAGAAAAAAAAAGAGGGGGGGAAGAGAGAGAATGAAAAGAAAAAGGGAGCTCCATAAAGTGCATTAGCTAAGCTCTCTGTGGCATTTCTCTGAGCCTGACTCATCGCCACCAGCTCTCTAACTGGTCCCAGCGCCTGTGTTTTGTGTGCGCTTTTTTGGAGGTATACGCACACACACTTGTGGGGTCTGCTGTCTATCATGTGACGCTGACAAATGGATGACACTCGATCGTGCTTGCGGTCGCGAGAGAGATGTGAGAGAGAGGAGCAAGATGGAGGAGAGGTCTGAAGGAGGGAGGAGGGCGGTGGGAGAAGGAAAAGACACTAAAAGTGGAAAAGAAAAATGAAGGGGAATTGCAGGCGGAATGGGGAAAAGAGAAGAAGAATTGCATTTTGTTTTGCTTTATCACCTGCATTTCCATTTAGAACATTTCCATCACCCACTCATTTTACCGCCACAGAGCAGCGGGGCAAACAGACGACGCCATACAATCAAGGTACCACGTTAGGCAGAAATGCAGTGGGTGCAAAGCGTGATGAATTAAAGGATAAATCCACCATTAATTAATAGGATGAAAACAAAGTCAGGCATTCTAGCGAGAAAACGTCCGTGTGATGCGACAGATGAGAAAGAAAAGCATCAAAATGTTTGGATAGGTGATGGCATCAAAAGGGGAAAAACTCAAGCTGCTCCGACAATGAAATGCAGGCTGACTTTGTGGACTCGCACAATGTTTGTTCGAGGTTTTACATCCAAATGAGCTCCAGTCACAGCCCCCTCGGGGACTCTCACTTTGTCCAGAAAGTTAATTTCCTATTCACTGGCAGCGAATAGGAAATTGACTTTGACATGTGAGTGACACGCGAATTCTGTTTTGTGGGTTTATTAAATTTTTCATCGGATCAATCATTTTATACAAACAGTGCATAGAGAAGAAGAAAAAAAAAAGGTATTGTGTTGCTCTTTTGATGCCTTTTTTTTCTTCTGGAATGGTCATCTAAACAAAACAAAGTTCAAATTAAACGAGAAGCGCGGCGTTAGACGTGGGGGAGGGGGCACGCAGCGCTCGTCTCAACCGGTGATAAGCAGGTGCAAATTCGTCCTCCTGCGGTGGCATGTCGCACGTTACGAGGCAAGAGAATATGAAAAAGAAGCAAGAGGGAAAACAGGAAAACGGAGCTCTATATGATGCACCGTATGTATGTGTTTGCATGCATGCTCAGTGTGTGCATGTCGGGCTACCATCCTGTGACAGGGTGCTATATTCTTTCAGCAGTAGTAATGGTCCCCAGCTGGCTTTTGCCCACTGGAGCCAAGCAGCCAGTCCCACTTAACTAGCAGCCCACAGGAAAATACCACCGCGGCCCTGAATGAAGCACACAGGCCTTTCCAACCCAATCAGCCCGCTATAAAACTTGCCCCCCTCACATGCTTCAGACATGGCGTAGTAGTCCATTCCAGTGATTGGGAAACAGAGCCTGAACATTCATGATCTAATTCACTATTAAGTATAATGTTTAATCCCAGGCTGTGAGAGGATACAGTGCTTTTTTTTTTTTGCTTTTTTTTTTCCCCTTTCCTCTCTCTCCTCGTGCTCGAACACAAAGCAGAGGCTGCCAGCGTCACAGGAGAGAGCACAGAAGTGTTGCATCATTTGACGCCAATTTGCAAGCTATCTAATTAGTGTTAGCTCACTAAAAGGAAGTAACAAAAAGGGGAAGCGTGTGTTGAAAAATGAGAATGGACCATAGATATTAAGCTCTCTTTATTTAACTGCTTGGCCCGATCGTGGAAAAGAGGTTTTGGAGCCCATTTTGAGCAGCAGGATGTGGGCATGTGAACGGCCTGGAACGCTTTCAGCTTTTGGTTTGACATTTTGGGGGGGAAAAAATATGAGCTCTGTTGTGAGTAAATCTAATGAGAAGATCGATACAGATGTCATGTACATCCGGCGGCCTGTTACATTAGCTTAGACAAAATACAGACAAAAATCTGCCTGGCAGCACCTCTGCAGCTCACTAATTAACACCTCTATATCTCCTTCATCTGCACACAAACTGTAAAAAATGACACATTGTGGTTTTACAAGCGGCTTGTTTTCCTACTTCCTGCCGCAGAACAGCGACTTCCTGCAGTTTTGTGCAAGTGTTTTTTTTTTTATATATAAATCAGTCGTTGGATTTAACAAACAAGATATAACGTGTTGATTAGTGAGCCTTTAGAGGTGCGGTTACCTTCGACAGAGCCACACTAGCTTCCGGGCTCTGTGTTAAGCTAAGCTAGCCAGCTCATTGGCTGTAGCTACATATATACACCGCAAACAAGACAGTGGTATTAATCTTTTCATCTTACTCTCGGCAAGAAAGTGAAACATCGTCTGTAGAGAACAGTAATCTTCACAGACGTTGTATGCTCCGGTTTCACCTTGAAGAAGCTAAGCTCACCACTATGATTTTTTTCCCCTTTGTTTTTGTGTGTTGTAAAGGCTCCTGTGTCTGGTAAAGGTCTTAAAAGTTAAAAAAGGTCAAAGTCAGAATAGAAGCTCCTCTTTCCCCCTCAAGAAACTGCCCCTGAATGCCTCATCCGTAGTCCCGCCTTTAATTCCATGACTTTGTGACATCACACTACGTCACCACGTCGCAGCTAATTTTGCACGTAAGAATTAGTTTCGTGAAGCTGCTCTGTTGTTGTACGCGGCCCTGACTTGGGCTTGTGCGAGCTGACCAATCAGAGAAGACTTGCTGCTCTGCCTTAAAGAGACAGGCGCTCAAACACAGACAGAGAGAACTGATGTGTTTTGGGGGTTTTTTGGTTTTTTTTTAGAGAATATAAACCTGTTCTTGCAGTGGCTGAAAATATTTTGAGTGTAATACGTCTCCTTTAATGGAATGTATAGCAGCGCACAATCAGAGACCTTCTAACTCCTTCAGACGATTACAAAGAAAAAGACGCAGATGAATATTAATTAAATCCCACCATCAGATTAACTGTGATCTCAAGACGATCAGATCGGTGTAGCTTTAATAAGGCTGTTTATTGTTATCTGTTCTGTCCTGTGATTATCCAACGAAGGCCGGCGGCACAACATTACGCAACAGTCATGTCTCCAGGTGAATTCTGTTCTCACTCTCTTTCTCCCTCTCTCTCTATATATATATGTGTGAACTATACGTACTCAGGTGTGTCAAACCGTCAGTAACACCTCACCTTGGAAACTCTCTCACTCTCACTCACACACACATGAATGCAGATATGAGCACAGATTCATCTCTTTCACGTACACACCCAACACATATTTATGAGGTGACATTTGTGTGTGTGATGGGGCTGACTCTGGCCTCAGGCCTCCCCCTGTGGGTTCTGTGTGGCCTCTCCCTCTGTCTCTCCCTCCTTCTCTCTGTCTCTCTCTCTCCCTGTCATTTCTTTCTTTCTTTCTTTCTCTTTCTCGCTCTCTGTCTGTCTTTTCTGGCTGTTATCACGCTGATACATTTCCTGCTCCTGGCACGGCTCCTGCATAGCTTATGGTTAAAGAAAGCTTTCATCTATCCACTGCCTTTAGGACACACACACACACACACACACACACAAACACACACACACTTACTCACACAGACACACACACGCATCCAAAAAACGCTGGTACGGGCCAGCGCTGCCCCGCCAGACCACAGGCCCAGACAAGCTCCGCTGGCACCAATCAGCCTGATAACATCTTAGGCTTTATTTCATTTTGGCTTGCTCTGTTCTGCTCTGGGGAAGACAGACACAGAGAAGAGGGCTTTCTGGAAAAGTATGAATTGCGCCAGTATACAGGGAGAGTGTAGCCCCTTAACCTTGAGCAGTTAACTCCTCCTGTCTGCAATGCCATCTATGGACATGACAGTGCAAGCCCTCTTTCATCCAAGAAGCAGGACCGGAGCAGATGTTTCTTTTCCGCTCTCGTAAGATGGCAGCGCAGGTTTTTATGAGTTTAAGTAGAAGCAGAAAACAAAAAACAATACAAGCTAATAATTAAAAAAAAAACATATTTAAATGTATAGTGAATGAAGTCTCTGTTCAGCTGAAGTCTAAGACAGAAATAGTCCCAGGTTTGGAGATACTGGTCGGTTATTCCTGCCTCCACTCATCAATACGTCGCTGTGGTTCGCACATTAATGGAAAAATATGTTTGAGATATTTAACATCGACGTGTATTTCCAAATAAAAAACGATTTCACCGTTCGCAGTTCTCAATGAAAATGGAAAGAATAGTCTCTGTGAAAAGAGTTGACAGATTGTCCTGCAGAGAGTGAGAGAGAAGCTCTGTCTCCATCAAAATATCGCTGTTAAAATGTTTAAATGTCCTTTTTTTCCAGGTTTTAACACAATTAATTAAGTATCATTGACCTCCCTTTGTTTTGGGGCGGCGGTATAAATCTCAGAAATGTGTTTAAAAACCTCATAACTTTGGCAGATAAAATCAAAACTGTCGGTCATGTAAAACTAGTTTAATAAGAAAACAAAGGATGTCATTTTTTTTTACTAGTTTAAAGAAGCGATATGTCTTTTTTGGGGGAGAAGAGAAAAGATCTTCACTGACTGATTTTGAAACTCTTTGTTTACATGACTGAGTAAACAACCTGAGTGACTCATACTGTTTTACTTTGATTACACGTGGCGGACCCTGCCACCTCTCTAGCTTCAAACAGCGTTGGGGGACCGTATTTCCCACCGAGAGCAGCTTGGTTATTCCGTCATAGAAAACAATCATATTCTTGTGTTTGTATTGTCACCTCATTAATAATGAAAATCGTAACACCCTGGGTTTGAATCCCTTCTCTAAAACTACACACTGCCCCTTTATCGTTAAAGTTTTTTTTTTTGTGTGTGTGTGATTTTTGTGGGGTTTTTTTCAGTCCCTTTCATGCTGCTCGCAGGAAATAGCCGTATGAAAAGAATACCACGTTGTGTATTAATGTTTGCACTAGATATTGGCCTTGGCACACAACTGATTTATATTTAAGTGACAAACCGACATAAAGGCAGCTTACGCTCATCATGTGTTTGCCTGTGTCCAGTGCTCCCTCTCCGAGTAATTGCCCGAACCAAGTAAGTGGGTGAAATAAGGGGAATCATAAGTGTGGCATGAAAGGCTTTCAATATCTCTTGCGGTGAAGTAGCCTGTAAAAAGGAAAATACGGCCATAAACGCTGTCTCCTCATTTTCCTCTCCCACCGTCCCGCCCAATCAGAGCGCCGCGCTAATAAGATAAGAGGGAAAGGAACAACAACAGTGTAGCAAGTAGGATTACCCCTGTCTGACTGGCTAACAAGCGCCATCTCTTTTCCTTTTCACAAATGCTAATGGTAGCCCTTTTTACCTTTCCAAAGGCAGAAACTACGCTACATTTGCAATAGAAGAACGTCCCGGCCAGAAAATCTCACCATTTACCCCTGAAAGGCTGCGTATTATGTTATGCACTAAGACTGCACAATAGCCAAACACACAGCGACACATTTCATCTGCATGTCCCTCGAGAAAAAAAAAAGACTCGGGAGGAAAGTCTCTGCAGAGATAGCGTGCACACACGTTCACGTTCCTGAGCAGGTTTCTCACCGAGGATTCCTGCATGTGTGCATGTCTGACACATGCACACTTATACTGTAATTACGGTAAGTTCTTTATAAAAAATTTGCAACGTTACTCAGCCCCCCCACGGAAGCACACCTGTCATCAAAAGTCGGCTTGAATAACTACAATGCGGCTGTCAAATTACCTTGATTATAGCTATTTATGCAAAGAACATAAACACATTCGCAGATTCCCACTGACACAAGGCGACTTATGGTCCATAGCAGCGAGACCATGAAGTTCACATCAGCACTTCGCTCGAAGCTGCACACAAAAGCAAGCGTGTTTGTGTTGAATACCAGAGCGCCATCATCACTCTCCATGCGTAGCAGGGACGGGGTGTGAGGTTTCTAATGCCTCTTAAGTAAGGCTGTTAAGGAGCAAAGAGTCCGCACATCTGGAAGACACAGTCAGCCGGCACATGCTGAAAGTTAGCGGTGGCGCTCGCAGTCCAAATTAGTGGCGAGTTTTATTCCCCCGCTGTGGTAGGAAAATATCAAATCTGCTGCCATATGAGTGCCATAAAGCTGGCTGTGGAGCGTTTGATGCCTTCATGTGGGAGCCTTTAAGCTGCGCGTGTGTGTGTGTGCATGTGTCTGTGTGTGCATTTGGTGGGAGATGCAGGCCTTAATGTGAGATGGGAGTCATTGTATGCATTCCTGCATGCACACATGTTTTGGTGTGTGTGCGGCTCTTATCTGCTCGCGAACTCCTGCATGCATGTTTTCGTGGGGTTTTTTTTTCTTCTTTTTTTCTTTTCTGCATAGGTCAACGTACGTTTTCCGTCTGGGTGCGAGCGACCGGTGTGTGTCAGGTGGCGGCGGTGGCGGCGTGCATGTGCAGCTGTGCCATTTTAGCAGCTTTCTTACAGACCTAGTTGACCCTGCTGGATATAGCAGACAGACACACACAAGCAGAGTCAGACGGCCCCTGGGGTGGTCCTGTCTGAGGCGCGGTGTTATGAGCCAACAACTCTAGGGGCCCATACGCAGGTACGAGCACGTATACTGTAATTGTACACACAAGCACAGATGTGTAATGCAAACCCAAGACATCTGAGTGGAGAATTAATGACAGCAAACAGAAAATTATTTCATTAATTTACCATAATTCTTAAGCTGAGGGCGAAGGCTTTTCTTTTGCGGTGCATTTCTGCGAGATCACTGCTGAAATCTGAGCACAACATGCAGCTCGTTCTTTCTTTCATTCGTGTGAGCTTTTAAGTTTAGGAGCACGAAATGCAACGTAGATAAAGTTATTTTCTAATGCAGGAACTCACTACTACCTGAAAAGCGACTGTGCAGGGACGACTGTATCATGCAGCATTCTGCAAAAAGCACATGCAAGTATGTGTGAAACAAATACACAAAAAAACAAAATGCACTAAATGTGAATTATCATTTATGGATTATAAGATGAATGTTGGAGATTGCATTTAATTTATCTTCCTCTAAAACTGCATAAAAAATGTTTCAGCTTACGAAAAGGGAAATCCTCTCTCATATCTCTAAACAACACTGCTGTCTGTAAAGTCAAATAATCTGTCTGCTTACAAAACATATTCTTCTTTTACACATCTCCAAAATCACTTTATCTTATCTCTCGCTTTCTCTTTTTTCTGTTCCGTCACTGCAGTGTGAAAGTAGGTCTGGAGCCATATGGCCTTAAAATGAACGCTGTAATATTTTTATGCTATATCATGAAACACAATCTAGATCTCAGAATTTTAAATTATCCTCAAAAGCTTCATAAACGCCAAAAATCTGATACACTTTAAGATTTTAAATGTTTTGACCAAACACCTCAAAATAGATGCTGCAGTTACAGTGCACGGTTGACGGCTGTTACAACCAAAATATAAACACGATGAGATTTTTTGATAACTGATCATCAGTAATGTGGGCTTAGTGACAAGGTGTGCAGAGGTGAGTCCAACAGACATCACTTTACTCTAATGCAGCCTTTAAAACCAGGAAAGACAACACCTGTGTCTCATCATGATATCTAAAAAAAATCTAAGATGATATCTGGACTCATGTCCCCGTGACGATATAATTTCGATATCGTGCCCAGCCCGAAGTGGAAAAGTGCTGAAAAAATTTTAAAAACGCATGAGAGGTAGATACTGTATCATGAAAGAGCCGGTGTGCACGCTACTCAAAAAAAAAGAGAGAAGAAAAAGAAAATGTTGTGTATTTGAATGAAGGATGGAGTGTACTCCTCTTTTTTCCCCACAGACAGTGGAATAAGGAAATATTTGCCACTCAGACAAACAAGGAAACACACACACACACACACACACACACACACAGGAACGAGAAAATGAAAAGAGACACACACACGCCTCACAGCAGAAACAAGATAAATTCCCTGGCAAGCGTTCAAAACACTCATGTAAGAGCACATAAACACACACATACACACACACACACAGACTGCACCAGAAATGCAAAAAAAACAAAAAAACAAAAACACAAATACACACACACACACAAGTGCACACACACCCACCTACACAACTGCCACCATGTAACCCCTAATCACAACCCCAGAGCTTGGACATCAAATGAAGCAAGTTTAAAAAAAAAAAAAAAAAAAAATCATCAGGAGTAATTAACGCATTTTCATATGCAAATGTGATTAATGCAAAACTACAAAGTCATTATGCAAATCGACTTTTCCTTGAGCCTCTGTACAAATATTCGCAGCTCAAATCAGGGATCAGTCTCGCCATCTTTCTTTTTTTATCTCTTACCCTTCTCCCTCTCCCTCTATCTCTCCCTCTGCCTCTCTTCCCCGAGTCGAGATAATGCGTAAGTAGCATGTGAAGTTATTTCTAACTCACACAGTGTGTGTGTTTTCATGCGATGGGCCGGGGCTATGGCATTACGCCGCCTGCCTACTGATTACTGGCTGCTTGGCACTGGAGCGAGACAGGGAAGCCGGCGTACAGGGGAAGGTATGAATATGCAAAAGGCTGATTGCTTTTCATGATTAAAGCCTATTTAATATGGAAATGAGAGCAAGCCAGGTGATTAAAGGAGCATTGGGTGGTGGGGCAAAAAGAAAAAAAAAAAGAGAGAGCGAGAGAGAGAGAGAGAGATTGGGGGGGAGAAACAGAGAGATGGAGAGAGGAGAGACACCTTCAAATCCACACCGCTGGTGAGGTGTGGAGGCTGGAATGTCACAGTTGTTCAGTAACAGCGCTGAACGGTGCTGATTGGACCTTGTCGGGTGCAAAGGTCAGTTTCACTTTAGAGACGTTTTGTAGTTTACGCCGCAGGTTTTCATCCTGAAACCACCATGAGTCATTTTGGGCCCTTGTCGCAGATTGGCTCGAGAACCCCCCCCAAAAAACGGATTTTATCACGTTAAAAAAACTGTGCACTTTAACACACTTTCACACCCGCAGAAAAATGTTGAAGGTGTAGGTGTGACTGTTCTAAATAGGCGAGTGGCTCATTTAGGTTCTTTGATCATGAATCCAGTGCCACTTTGGGTTCAGTTGAGGCGGCAGGTATCGGTATCGCATCGAGCTCCAGTGAAAATGAAAGAAAAACCAGTTCTCTTACAAAAAAAAAAAAATCTTCTCCTAATATAGCGATGTGGCCGCACCAAAAAAAAAAAAAGAAAAAGAAAAGTGACAGCAGGGAGATCAGAGCTGGACGCAGAGAAAAAGAGAAAGAGAGAGAGATGTTTGAGGACGTCGCTCACACAGTCTCATGAAATATTTACCGTGTGATCTCGACACACACAGTGTTTGTGAGCGAGCGAGGAAGAAACAGACAGACGGACGGAGAGAGAGAGAGCTTGTCATGATGTGACTCTGCCCTTATGTACTAGATGTCTTTAAGTGCTCCGAGGGGGCCCGGCAGCCGTCCTGGGAGGGGTTCAAAGCAGGGCCAGGGCCGTCTTAGCATGGTAACGCTCCCCTAGCGACAACCTCTCGCTTTGCCTGGTGACACGCATCATTCCTCACCGACGCTGCACGCACATGTACACATGCACAAATTCACACACGCGTATTAACATAGCCTGACAGAGCCCACACGCACACACGCAGAGTGCATGCATCAGCAAGAGAAACTCAAGGAAAAATAAAATAGGGCACAGGAAGGGCCATTTTTCATCTACACCACACGTGTGTGTGTGTGTGTGTGCGTGCGTGTGTGTGTGTGTGTGTGTGTGTGTGTGTGTGTGTGTGTGTGTGTGTGTGTGTGTGTGTGTGTGTGTGTGATTGCACCTTTTGGGGTTGAATCTGCTAGCCTTGCAGCATGTTTGCAGGTTAAGCAAGCAGGCTGACAAAGAGGCCAGACAGGATGTTATAAAACACAACCGGGTGAGAAAAAAACACACACACACACACACACACACACACACACACACACACAATCCAGGGGAGGAGAGGGTTAAGAGTTATGCATGCAGCACAGGTATGTCATGCACGAGGCACATGTACATATCTGCGCTATACGTGTGTGCAGCCGCGCTACGCTTTCCTCGTTTTCTTTCTTTTTTTTTTTTTTTTCCGTCACCTGTGCTGCAAATATTTGAACTGCAAAGTTCTCGGCGCGAGCGAAAAAATGTGATGATACTTCCTCCTGTGTGTGTGTGTGTGTGTGTGAGTATGTGTGTGCTGCTAACACATTGGACTTAATTAGACCTAATAATGTAATCTAATTTGGTTGAAACTTGAGACTGCCTTGAGTGGCAATCTAATGTGTTGAACAAAGCTCTCCTCCTCTCTTTCATTTGGGAGCTTCGAGTGCTTTCATGTCCTGTTCTCTTAGTGATAAGACCGCCTGTCTGTCTGCGGAGCGACTAACCGACTGCCGCTCGCTCTAACAGGCTGACTCACTCACTCGCTGCATAAATGTTTTCCCTCTGACCACCTAACAGACAAACTGCCATGTATAAAAATCCAGGCTGGGTTTTTTTGTTTTTTTTGTTTTTTCTAAAGCAGCTTCAAAATTAGTCCTTTTTTTGTCGTTTTTTACAGCGGCTTCTAGGTGGCTTTAATGCTCGTTAAAATTTCCAGCGTACAAGCGAAATTAAAAAAAAGACAATTAGCAGAAAAGTCACATTATCTGAATGAAATGTAACAACACTGACGGGCTGTCACAACTCCTTTTAATTAAACGAGGGGATAAATTACCACCTTCATTCTGGGTTTTTGTTTTTTTTTTTTAATTTAAAGAAAAAATCATTTCTGCCCTTTTTTTTTATTATTATTACATTTTTTATGAGCTGTGACATCTAAAAAAGAAAAGAAAAACGGTGCTGTCACACGTTTTGTTTGTGATTCAATAAAAAGTTTTCCCCTCACTGTCTGCGAAAAAAAAAAAAAGATGGCGACCACACACAGCTGCTGGCCACACACACACACATACACACAGAAAACACTGAACTCTGTGGCGACGACAAAAGATGTCACCGCCAGATTTTGGTTCCGAAATAAATAAAACGTACAAAATCTATAAACCAGATAAAGGACTTGTCATAAAAACGCTGTGGAACAGTCGACAGACCGGCCTGATCTTAAAGAACCCCACCGTAAAAGAAGAAAAGAAGAACTGGATTTAAAATTGAGTGTTAAAGTCTTAAGTGACGCACTAGTTCGGTATCTACAGTCTGGATTTCAGAATCGTGCACCTGCTGTCAGAACCACAACCTGCTGCCACGACGTCCACACAAAATCTGCACTCACTCGTTTCACACCAGTTCTCACTCGTGTTTAAATATTTTATGAACCATGATAACCCCGACCCATTTATGGATGTGTGGTGGCAGTTATGTCACAACTTTTTTTTTTTTTTTCAATCATGAGAATATAATTACAACTCTGTTACTTCCCTTACAGTGTGTGAATCTTACAGTCGGTCATGTTTGCTGTCTTGTGGGGGTTTATTTTCTGAGGACTGCTCCTTTTTAAAGACTTTTCTTTAAGACTCTTGATATTTTGCTAAGACTTCATGTACAGGCAGGGATTGTAAAAGTTTAAGTCTCTCCATAATGTTCCAGTTTAAGACACTGCGGTGACCAGTTTCTGTGTTAAACGTGTAATCTTTTAAATGTACTTCTGAATGGTAACTTCCACAATAAAGCCGTCTCCCTCCTCTAAGTCTACTGGTGTCTGTGTAATCCTGGATAGCCTTCCCAGCTCTCGGGTGTGATGGTGACTGTCTCCTCTGATAACTTTGAACTGGTTTCCCTGCAGCGCTGGCAGTCTACAGGCCTCGTCCGCCCCCACCCACACCCCCACCCACCACCATATGCACCCCACCACCACCACCACCACCACCACCCATAGCCAGATGAACGGCCTTGCCTCTTTATTAATCCCCTTCTCCTCACCACGCACACAGATGAATTTTAATCAGCTTTCTTAACCTCTTTTTTTCGTATGCTGCAGGATTTCTTCACAAACGTGATGTGCGTGCGCGCGCACACACACACACACACACACACACACACACACACACACACACACACACACACTAGGGGCGGCTCCTCTATCACCTTCTTCTTCTTCGCCTCTCACAATTGGTTTCAGCTGAAGAAGTCCTTCAGGCCTGCACAGTGTCTGTGTTTGTTTGGTTGTGTGTGTGTGTGTGTGTGTGTGTGTGTGTGTGTGTGTGTGTGTGTGTGTGTGTGCAGGCGTGCGTGTGTGATGTTTTACTTTTACGGAGCAGAATAGACGTACAGTGCAGCTCTCACTCGCTCTAATGAAATCATCCCAGACTACATTAATCCCTCCTGAAGGCCACTGTCAAAATAACAAGCAGCTGGGATTCTTTAAAGAGAGCTATCTGTCTTGGACAGGTGAGGGATGTGTGCGAGTGTGTTTCGTGTGTGTGCATCCTCTATTTTTTTTATTTTTTTGCACCTAAGTGTGTGTGACTACACTGACAAGAGAGTTCCCTGCTTTTTGGTTCTTCTTGCATCCTAATCTAAATGTTCTCCGTACCTCCTCTCTCCTGTTTCGGGCAGATCCCCTTGGCCGGCGTCAGCCTCATCAGAGCATCGTCCTCCCCGCCGGGGGTCACCTGGATGCCCACCTCCACCGGAATGGACCCTCTACCCAGCTCCAGCGACCTGGCCCTGGGAGAGATAGTGATGCCCGTGATCCCGCCAGCCTCCCCGGGTTTGGAGAAGGACCCCGGTCTGCTCCCGGGGCCCCGGCACAGGCGTCGCTTGTGCTCAATGAAAACCAGGATATCGCCCAGCGGGAAGTTGGTCTGGCACTGGCCACAGGTCAGCAGGTCATGCTCCCCGGGTCCCACCCTCCGAGGGCTGGGTGTGGATGGCTCCGGGGACGGAGATCCCGCCCTCGAATCATGATTGGACTCTGCTGTGGGAAAAAGAGGGAGAATATGAGGATGAGGAATGTAAATTAGTTGTGTTTCTGTTAAGGACGAGCAAAACAAAAAAAAAAACCACACACACACACAGCGAGGTTTAGTTATTCCTGATCACATTACCTGATGAAAGCCAGCTCTCCCTCCCACATGAGATGATCATTACATTCACACTTGTTTCACTTTTATGGCATAAAACAACCTATGATGCTCCTTCGCCTAGACAAACACCTGCACAGCTTATCCGTGAGAGATCTGCGTGGGTGGGACCCGGCACATATATATGTGCTTGTGCTTCTATTTGTGTGTGTGTGTGTGTGTGTGTGTGTGTGTGTGTGTGTGTGTGTGTGTGTGTGGCCAGGAAGCTATTCATCTCACAGTGCAGGCTGGGTTTCCGGTGGAGGGCCTTTCGCTGCACTGAGCTGTCATAGCTAGACGGCTGCCTTCACCACATGGGAGCCCCAGCTTGTGCAGAACAAAGTGTAGCGTAGCGGAGGCCACATCCAGCAGCATGCGCGCGTGTGTGTGTGTGTGTGTGTGTGTGTTCGTGTTTGTTTGTATCAGAGAAGAAGACATGGAAAAGAGAAACAGAAAAAAAAAAGATGTGTAAGCGTGTGTGTGTGTGTGTGTGTGTGTGCCTGAATGGAGCAGCACACAGGTGAGTTCGAGCACTGTATTCTCCACAGACAGAAAATCTATAAAGCCAAACCCGGGGTCCTGTTAAGAGAGTAAATCTCATTCTTCACAGATCTGACACGGTCATTAATAACCATTACACATTCTTCTCCCCCCCCCCCACCTCCTCGTCCCCCATGGCGTTAGACTGACTCCCTCAGCTTAGCGTAAATCCCTCATGGACAACCTCCATTTTATTTTAACACTACCCTGATGTACCAGTATGAAGACGTGTCCTCTTCTGGAAAAAAAAAAAAAAAAAAGAAGAAAAAGCCCAGAGGAAACCTGAAGCTCCAGAGACTCTAGGGGCGTCTGAGTGAGCGGGTACCCAGGGAGAGGTGTTGATGCCTGGGAGAGGAGCGTAGCAGCGCCTGCCCGTCTCTGCTGCTGCTGCTCTAACACCCACCCGCCTGCCCTCCCACCCCTCCCTCCCTCTTTCTTTCTTTTCTTTTTTTTTTTTGCCTCTCTTCTCTCTCTTTCTCCAAACATGACACCCTAATAATTGCGAAGATTAGACAAAGAGGGTGTGTGCCGGGTTTGTGTGCGCCTGTGTCTCGGTGTGTAGTTATCAGAGCAGAGATCCTAAACTCTCTTATCGCCCATCTCAAACTGTCAGGGCGGCGGCAGCGCTCCTCTAAATTCCCAGTCATAACCGTTAAAGTCGGCTCAGAGTTCCGATCTGACTGCTGCACACATTTCCACCCAATTTTTTTTTTTTTTATTATTTCAAACATTTCTTTGCAACTTACGAATCACACACACCCTCCCCAACAACCCACCACCCTTCCTCACCAACCACCCCATCCTCCACCCACGCACACACACACACACACACACACGCGCGTTCCAGTCCACTCACTTCGCCCTGGAGTGATGATCCGATGCCAAATATCTTTTCTCTAAATGGAGATGGGTTCCTGGATGCCTGCCAAATAATTTCCATCTCATAATCTTTGGCGGCAAAGAAGGAACACAAACACATATTTACCTACAGTTCACAGCTTGTGACCATAATTCACATGAAGCGGCGTTCCGGAGCGTTCACACGAGCCACGTATAAACCGCGTGCATGCATGCGTGTGTGCGTGCGTGCATATGTGCAACGCATATAAGCAGCACCGTGCAGCGGATCTGCTGCAAACAATACGCCGCTCTCGTGTCTGACGTCGAAAAATACGAGACAGGTGGCATGAGACGCAGATCCTGTGTTTTCGTGTGTGCAAATAGATGACACACACCTGGCCATTTTGATTTGACTTTCTCCCTGCAAGACGAGTAGAGTTGGGCCTGTTTGTTAACCTATGGTTGAGTAACAAGGCCCCGGGGTCAGAAGGCTGTAAATTAAGGAGGCGTTGGCACTGACACCGCACCGCTCAAATATCAGTCGGACATCTTTTTTTTTTTCTTTTTTTTTTTAAACCGCACCCCTCTCGCTCGTCTATCCCGAGGCTCACCTGTGTGAGAAAAAAAAAACGCAGGTGCAAGAAGCAACTGAACATGGAATGCTCACCGGTTACAAAAAAAAAAAAAAAAAAGAAAGAAAGAAGGAAAGAAAGAAGAGGGTGGACACACAAACACACTTCAAATGAAAACACACACACGAAAGAATAACACTCTAATGTAGCCTCTCGCGGTGACAGACAGTGTCTAATTCCTCTGAATGTGAGAGGAACATGCTCGATAGGTGAGGGAGCACAGCAGACGCACTGTCAAACATGCCATCGTTGAGAAGGCGCGATGATAGCAATGAAACCCGGCTGTCTAACACGATACCACACATATTTTTATTCTGTACTCTTGGTCTCTCTCTCTCTCTCTCTCTGTCTTTCTCCCTGACACACACACACACACAGAGTTACATTCGTCCAATGACAGTCCTGCTACTCTGTCTTATCAAGTGTGAGTTAAGTCAGGCAGCCTTAGAGCACCCCCTATCAGCTTGACGAGGAGAGAGTCAGTCAGTCACTCTGCTGCTGCTGCTGCTGCTGCTGCTGCCACTGCACAATGTGTACCAGATGGGAGACACAGCTGAAGACAATGGACCTCTTTCACCAATATTTCCATTTGTGTCAAAAAAAAAGGGGAAAAATAAATCAAATGTCGGGACGAAAAAGTGCTAAATGAAGTTATTTTTCTACCGTCAGATTTGGGACGTGGTTCGTGTTTCAGGTAAAACAAGCGAGGTGCTTACGAGAGGTTCCCTCTCTTGTCCTTTGACATTAACCGCCACCGTAAATCACCCCAAGCTGTAATTATTGTCTGCGTCCTTATTTGCTCTTATAAATCTGATGACTCCCTCCTGTTGTCTTCACTGCTGCCTGAGGTGAAGGTGAGCGCGTGAAGAAGGGAATTTACAGCACGGTTCGACAAGTTCTGCTCAGCCCCGGGAGGTCGACGACAAACTGATCGGAATGCCACTGTCGGGTTAAACAGAAAGCGTTAAACTATTTTTTTTTTTTTTTTTCCGTTGACGCCGGAGTTCTGACCTTACACAACGACTTTTTAATACCAGCTGCACACTCTGTTCCACTGGTAAAGGCAGAGTAAGGCCAGGGGCACTCGTATGACAGCCGACCATACTGTATGGGTTCAGACCTGTCTCCCTTTCTTTGTTTTCCCCCTCCGTTTGCTGTGCTAAGAGCACACACACACACACACACACACATACGAGTAAACCCCACAGGGAAAGTCGGGTAAGATTCACGCTGTCATTGAAAATAAATGACACCAGCAACGTTGCAGATGGTTGCAATCAAAAATTCAAACAACAAGCGGCCTCGCTTAGCCCATCCCGCTTTTCTCGGCTCCGATTGCCAAGGAGAGCTGCAACAGTGTGTGTTGTGTAAGGCCAGGCCTGTGTGTTTCATTATCTTATCACCATTTAATCTGTAGCAGTCGCATTTCTTATCATAAATCTTGGATTATCAGGCTGAGAGTGAGCAAAATACGGCTCTGCAGCTGACTGTGACTTGTCACCAAATTGCTATAAATGACTTGCGAGCCATGATGCATGACATTTGGAGATATAAATCAAAATTTGCCAAACACTTTTAAGGGATATAATAATAATAATAATAATAAAGGAGCTTTATAGCGTTGCAAAATTGATTAAATGTGTTCGATAGTATTGAAATATAGAACAAAAAATCCGAGAACAAACTCCGACGCCTTGCAGTAAATCATAAATCGCTCACCAATCATCTCCTGTGAGATTATCATCCGGTTACCACAATGTGTGTGAATATTTACTGTGGCGTTGCAGTGCGTACTGTGGGTTTCTCCCCCAGCGTTTGACAGCCATATGGTGCAAATGAAGACGAAAACATTAACTGTTTCACAAGTAGCATGCCAATTCTGAGAGTAAACAGTTTTCATGAGGCGTTTCCACGGCTGGATCGAGAAAAGCGATTCTCTGTGCTAATCCTGATGGAAGATTGCACAAAAATACCAGCCTGTGAAACAAGAGAGGCCTCTGACACACCGGTGGTTCCGCGTTAACGTGTGAGTAATTGATAAAGATATTCCTGTGATGGGTTTCTTTGTTGGGTGGATGTGACTCTGAGCTGATGACAGAGCCCAAAAAAAGCCTGGCGGGGGATGTTTGTCTTAATAAAACAAAGGAGGAACTGTGAACTGAAGGTCAACTTAAACTTAGAGTCGCCTGCTGCGTGTGATGCTGTGTGAACATGCTCTGTGTGCTGCTGTACAGCACATGCATGCTGACTTTGACTTGTGCATTGTACACATTCATCGCAGTCGCCTGTGCGTCCCTCCTGACGTCTGGCCTCGCGACTACATTTCCAGTACGCAGTCTTCCGCAAATCAGCCTGTCCAGAAGTATGCTGATATTCAGGTTCTCTGCACTTCCAGGTACAGTATGACCTGTGAGCCCATGACTGCAGGGCACTACAGGCTGACTTGAGTTACACCGACTAACACCCCCCTCCGATGATCTGACATGTGGATGTGGACAAACTTCATATTCTTACTTGTGCAAGGCGTCACCTCCCGACCGGCCCTGACAGCTGACACACGAAGTGTGTGTGACTTATCGGCCGGGTCGCGTGAATAAACGACCGAGCGCACATCTCCCATCGTATGTTGACTCAATCAAATTTTCAGTTTGGTTTCCCAGCAGATCCTCCAGCCCCGAGGAGTGATCCTGGTCCTCTCCAGACCCACACCCAGCGTGAGGAAACAGCCCACAGCGACGCGCAGCCTCCAGACACTGACTGACAGGTACATTAAAGAGCCTCCCATCCATCAGGGCTGCTGCAGATGTGCCGTCCTTATGAAGATGTCCTGTGCGTATGGCAAACACAGCTCAGGCGCTTCGTGCAAACACAGACACACAATGTTCTCGCAGGGGGGGACAGAGTGATCAGACACAGGTATTAATTTCTGTTTCTTACGCCGTCTGACCTCCTTGATGACTTCACAAAGAGGGCGAGCAAAACAAAATACCTGCAGGTCCAGTTCTTCCTTGAGTCTGTACTTGCACCCTCTCAGGTCACTGCCACCGCTTGAGGCCGCGGCTCAGGAGACGGTGTGTGTGTGTCGTGCGAGAGAACAGGTAAGACCAGATTCAGGCCCAGGTGGATCATCCCTTCTGCACACGCTCTGACCTCTGCACGGTCGAGCTGAACATCAAACACGCGTCAGGATCCCAAACTTAAGCCGCTGTTTGACACTGAAGGCAGGTGAGCGGTGATTAAAACAATCTCTAAAGGCAGCGCGTTGAAAAAAGACAAAAAAAACCCTTCAGGTGAGCACGTTTCACTCTGGAGGACGTCTGAACGCAGCTCCGACCCCGAGACGAGGAAGTTAAAGAGATTTTTAAAAGCGAATCTGTGACGACTAATTATGAGTTTCAATCATGCAAGAATCTACAGTCTTGCAGCACAGGTTCAGTTCTGGTTCAGTTCTGGAGGATGTGCTGAGTGAACAGCAGGTGCTGGGAGGTTCTGTGTAACTAAAAGATGTCAAGAAATAAAAAAAAGGAAAGAAAAGAAAAGGTGACCCATGGCTGGAAGGAGGGGAGGCAAATATTCTACACCTAAGTCCATATTTGTTCCAGTTCCACAAATTTGCAAAACGTTACAATTATTGGTTGTTCAGTCCTGCAGGTGAGTGTTAAACACACACACACACACACACACACACACACACACGCCTGAGGTGAAACTGTAGCTCCGGTGATGTGGGGCGATCAAGTCGGTCTCCACAGTTTAATTAACTGGCAGGAATCGACAACAGAGAGAGAATAAACTGTGGGGATCAATACTCAGCCTGGATCAATATTTGCCTAAATATATATATATATATATATATATATATATATATATATATATACACACATATATATATATATATATATATATATATACACACATATATATATATATATATATATAACAAAATAAATAAGTAAATGTGCTGAGGAGGAGCCACACTTTTCTCAAATTAGACAACAACAAAATAAAGAAAAACACAAACATTTGGATTTCAGATTGCTCTTCTCGTCTGGAATTACCGTAATTATTTCAACTGAGGACTCAAAAGTCAGTGACAGGAGGGAGAGAGAGGGGGGAGAGAGGGAGAGAGGGGGGAGTCAATGGGATAAATGATTAGTCTAAATGCTGGATGTGTCGGGTGGGACGGAATGCGCCGAACCCTTTTTTTTTTTTTTTTTTTTTTATTCAACACAAAACAGATTGGCCAAAGATTACATCACGAACTTCTGCAATGAATTAGCCAGATTAAGGCCTGTATGAAATTGGATTTAGGCAAAGCAGAGCGCTGGGAGATGAAGGTTAGATTGATCTAATTGATTTGAAATTGGATTAGGCGACTTTTTAATCATCACATGCACCGACACAACAACGGCAAGAGAAAAGGAAAATAAAACAATTTAAAACAAAACAACAACAACACAGAAAATGTCCTTCTGATTTAATCTGCGTTCATTTTTTGTGTGCAAAAAAACCTGCAAAGTCGAGTTTTGACCCTTCGTTTGAAAAATATTAATAAAAGTTCACATGTTGTCGCCGTGTGTGTGTGTGTGTGTGTGTGTGTGTGTGACTGCAAACTAATTTTTGTGCACAATTTAAAGTTCTTCAAATGTTGCCTTCACGTGCACACAGGCCCCAGTGTGTCCAGATAAAATAATTTCCAATATGCGTGTGTCTGTGTGTGTCTGTGTGTGCGTGCGTGCGTGCGTGTGTGTGTGTGTGTGTGTGTGTGTGTGTGTGTGGCAGAGCGAAAGAGAAAGAAAACAAGAGCATTCAAAATTAACAGTATAATACTTTTAAATTCAGACCTAAATTCTCATGTGCACAAAGTCACAACAAACCAAAAAAAATACATATTTTAAATAAAAACAACTTAAATCATTTATGAAACAGTGTCACACACACACACACACACACACACACACTCCAACACACACACACACACACGTTGTTGCAACACGCGTGGAATAAAATGCAAAAAGAAAAATGTGTGTGTTGTGATGAAATGTTGGATTGCACGCTCGTACATGCGCCGCACACGTGCGTGCACACGCAGACACACACACTCACACACACACAGTCCAGATGTAGTTGTCGTGAGTTGATCTCTGTCGTAGTAAAACTCACATGAAGCTGCATGAAGCGCAAATATTTCAGAAGTGTATCCATTAATTTCACAGATGTTTTCTGGATCCGCCCCACGTGCTTTAATTCAGTCTAATTAGTGTCTTTAAATAAATAAATATGAATTTAATAATAATACTGATAATAATGTGAAGAGCTGTGCTGCTGTGGGCTCCACTGTTGGCACATGGTGAATTTATTCAGCTGTCGGCGCATTTTAAAATACTTTTCTTTTACAAAAAAAAAAAAAGAAAAAAAAAAGCAACAATTCGTGCCCACGATTTGAATCTAATCCCATAAAAAATGACTTTTATTTCCCCGCCTGAATGTCAGAATTAGTGGTGACAGCGACGGGGTGTAAATGATTAAAAGCAGTGACACGTGAAGTTGAGCTCACCTTGTATTGTCTCCCTGTGCGTCAACGATAAGTGCTGCGGGTTCACCTGCTTGCGGCGGGACATTGCCCCGGCATTTACTCTGGCATCGCCCGGTGAACGGCACTTGGAGTCGGCTTGGACCGTCTTGTCGGTCCTCTCTGGATCGCAGGTGAGCAAACTTCCCCCTCCCGTCTCTCCTAATCCCTTTCTGCCGGTGACAGTCTTCAGCCCGCAACTTTTGACGCGCTCTCGGACGGAGGAGCTCGGACGAGTCGGAGCGCAGCGAGGATGGAAGAGCAGCGTGTCCACAGTGTCCCGACCTGCGGCGTCTTCGGAGGAAGCAACACCTGGACTGAAGAAGCCAAAGTGGAGTTGTTGTCGTTGTTGTTGTTGTTGTTGTGGTGGTTTTTTAAAGGAAGCAGTTCGCTACTGGATGAGCCGATGAGCTGATTTGGTTGGTTATGATTTGCAAATGACCTTCTTTTTTTTGCAAGATAAAGAAAAAGAAAAAACAGGATCCCGGACTGCCCACCTTCTGAGGCGACAGCTGAAGTACGGTGAGCGAGAGAGAGAGAGAGAGAGACACTCCACCGGGGATGGCTACTGGCTTCTTATTTGGCTCCTCTCCCTCTCTTTTCTTTCCCCCCTCTCTCTTAATTTTAATGCTCTGATTATATCATCTGGGGTCAAACGGCTGCTGGTTTTATTCTAGGATTCCCTACAGTCCTTCCATTTCAGCAGTGGTGCGCTAAAATGACCCTTTGGCACTGACTCCTCCTGCGCGTTTTGGCATCGGCGCGCGGAACGGCAACTCTTGGCTCTGGTGGCAGTAGCCTCGCTGATTGAGAGAGAGAGAGAGAGAGAGAGAGAGAGAGAGAGAGAGAGAGAGAGAGAGAGAGAGAGAGAGCAGGCAGGCAGGCGGGCAGACAAGACACCTCCTCCTCCTCCTCGTCCAACAAGCAAGAGGTCCAATGTTTCCCAGTTTCCTACAGTATCGAGGCTACTTCTTGTTGACTCACACGATGAAAGAGGCTCTGTTTTGGGTGTGTGTGTGTGTGTGTGTGTGCAGCCTGTGCCTTTTTCTTTGTGTGTTCGCGTGTGTGTGTGCGCGCGCGTGTGTGTATGTGTGGTCGGGGTCTGCCCTCCGTGGAGTGGGATGGGGATTCAAGTTCAAGTGCGCGTCCGTGACGTCCGCACCGCTGGACACTAGAGGCGAGCAGCGGTGGAAGAGGGTCTCTGCTCCGAGAGGAGAGAGAGAGAAAAAAAAACAAAAAGTAATCACCGCTGTCAGAGGCTGCAAACACAACGCTTCCTGTTCCTACCGTCACACTTAATGGTTTAATAATCATCACATCCAAACAAATAAGTCTGATTGTGGCGTCTCACATCTCTTTTTTTTCCCCCCCTTTCCTGATATTTTTTTCCTTTTCAGGGTGAAACCAGAAGGAAGCTGTTTTATAAGAAATGGCAGGAGTATCAGGACCTCCCACACCTGGATCAGATCCAGTAACCCATATCTGTCAGATCCGGGTTCAAAGGTCACCTGTACCCCCAGATGATCCACAGACGATAAATGACCAAAAACACCACCGCTGCTCTCTGCTCGGCGTAAAAACGTAAAGCACCTACATGAATCAAGAGAGAGAGAGACAGAGAGAGAGAGAGAGGGGCTGCATCTTTGTTGTTGGGATGATTTAAACATGTTGTGAGGCAACAGTACCCTCTGTTGGCACAGTCAGGAGGCATTACTCCTGTTTGGGAGGCTGACACCTTTAACACAGCCCTTCTTTCCATACTTCTCCTTCTTATTTTTAGACCGGAGCCTCCCTTAATTTGCCATTTATGCAATCCACAGCGTAAGAGAGTCCTTGAAGAGCCGATCAGGTTCACTCAGAGGCAATTAATGGCACTAATGGGCGATCTGCTCTGCACATAATTCACCGTGTTCATTTAGATCAAGTGTAAGTGCTCTGCTACACAGCTCGCTCAAGTTTCTTTCCCTCTCTCTTTCTCGCCCTCAAAAGTTGAAACACATTGTTCACAGCGACAAAAAAAAAAAAAAGTATAATAAGTCTAATACGGACCGCTTAAAAGTTGACACTGTTTCCTGGCCGGATCAGGCAGCGGGGAGTGGAGGAGTGTGCGGCTATATAGCAATGCATTTTATAGTCGGCCATTAATAAAACATGGTGGGCAATTTTAAGAGCATTAGAAGTTTGATTGCTCGGGGGCAGGCCTGGGGGACTTTCAGGACAGTAATTATTTATATAAATGAAATGTCATCTCAGCTCTGGCTCAAGTAGACATAACCTCAGCAGACTCCGCGTGGAAACACTACAGCACAACAGCGATCGTTCGCTTAGACAGGGCCCGAGCATGTTGTCGAGCATATTGCTCTGACTTGTGGGGGCCGCATAAATTCAATATGTGATGTTGCAGGAAATGTCTCTATTTTTTTTTTTTTTTTTTACACATCAGGGCCAAAAAAAAAAAAAGAACAGAAACAGCAGCCGTGGACACACACACACACACACACACACACACACTTGGATTTGCAGAAGGAAAACATTATCCTGAGTTCACACACACACACACACACACACACACGCTTGCTTGCTTGCTATCCACCCCCCCTTCTTGTGCTGCGAGCATCTCCTTGATCCTCACCCATGGGTTTCTCAATAATACATCAATGTCTCCATTATAGCTTGTATCTGCCGGGCTTGCGGGCAAAGGCAGTTTAAACTGGGTTGCACGTGGGGGCCAATACGCCACAGATGCCCTGCTCGTGGACACAGGAAAGGTTTTAAGTCCAGAGTGTTGCCTCTGAGGAAGACATGCAAGTGCCATCGCCGGGGTGGGAGACACCAAAACACACCGTAGGGCAAATACTCACCAGGAGAGAGGAGAGTTTTGTCCAAGTAACAAGGGAGTTTTCTCAAAAAAAACAATAAAAAAAACTGACCCAGGATGATTTAAGCAGATTCCCAGCACTTATAATTTATGTTAAACTCTTCAAAAATGAGCCTGAGGACGACTTCCTAAGCAGGGAGGCTCTCGCACATCAGTGGACAACACAACATGCAACCAAAACTGGCGTCGACTCTGGGTCGCAACCTTCGTCGCAGCCTTTTACCTTCCATTTTTCATGTCCCTTCCCATCTCTCCCTCCCTCCCTCTCTCTCTCTCTTAGCTCTCTGAAGAATAACCCCCCCAAACTTGCATTAATATGTTAGAACAGACGGATGTATGAGGGAGAAAACAAACTGCGCTCAACATATCAGAACAGAAAAAGAAGCCGGGTTAAGTGCAGGTTAAGTGTGAGGAAGCTGTTCTGAGCAGATATTTTGATGTGTTCGAGCACCAACAGGGCCGACATAAACAATGAGAGGTCCACTCCAGGACAGCTCACGGTAATATGAATATTGCTCTGGGATTTGCTTATAGTCGGCGCTTCATTATGCAATGTTTAATATTAATAAAGAAAGTACAAGTATATATTATTCATAAGCTGATTTACTGTGGTTGAGTGTGTGTGTGTGTGTGTGTGTGTGTGTGTGTGTGTGTGTGTGTGTGTGTGTTTGGACTTGAGTGACAGATTGAGATGCTCCCTTGCTACGGGCAATACAACCAGACAAGGCTCTTTACTTCTTTTTCCTTTTTTTTTTTCTTTTTTTTTCTACAGGACACATCCTGACAATTTCTCCCACAGTTAAGAGGATTTGTCCGAGCACGGGTGAATATATAATGCATGCAGATCCCCCCCACCACCCCCCAATTTTAATTTGGATGGAGTAAATGATTCAATGCCGGCTCTTTCTCTTTTCCCCTCTGATGTGAGGGCGGTTGGGAGGAGACGGATCGACCACGAGATGTTACTTTTCAGTCTGTTCTCAGCCCGTGAGAGTACAGAGAGAAGGAACAAGAGTATTTTTCTTATTTTACCATCATTTCCAGTCATTAAATCAACACTTCTGTATGATTATTGCACTTTCTTGCTGCATCAGAAGGATTAAGGGTCAGGGGTCGTGGATAAAAGCATCAAATTGTTCCTGTTTTAGTCAGATTAAAATTAAATTCATGGTCGTCAAAGTTAAAACATGACATTCCTTTATGTTACATTTTTAAATGACTCTGATTTTCAAACTCAGATATGGGAGATATATTGTTGTCCAACACCTTACACTTCCATCCCAAAGGTTGTGGGTTAAAGTCCATGTTGTGAACATGTGCTTGTCACATGTTAAGATGTTTTTATCTGAGATTATGCTGAAATTAATGCAAAACTACTAAAAATGAGAATTATTTGCTTGTACTTAACATATTTCACTTGTTACTGTGCTGGATCAAGTCTTGTCTCAGGTAATAGTCACAAACCTGCAAAAAAAAGTCTCTGCAAATAGAATTCATGGATTATTTCCTCATTCTGTTGCTTTTTTCTCATTTTTAAGAGTTTACTTTTTGCAGTGTGCACTAGATACGCTGATTTCTTTAATTATTAAGATTTTTTTGTAAAGTTGTTTTTTATGATGGGTCCATACCCCTCAAAAGACAAATGGAATTGCCTCCATTTATATGTTCGTGAGTATGAAAAGAGTCAGTGGGAATCTGCTGCCTCTTGTTGATTTCCCTTTTAATAAACGCATCACATGACACAGTTTCTCAATTTATATCTCGCTGGATTAAAGAAATAAACCTCTCTAATATAAAACAGATGAACATTTTTCTGCTGAGAGCTGGTGCTCATGTGATATATCACTCTGGAATCCCACGCCCACTCACCCACTCACACTTTTAGACACTTGCACAAATAACTTTTCCGGCTGTAGTGATAATTATATATTTCTATATATGTCGGGAGATGCTCTTATGGATTTGGACTCAAGCCATGTGTGTCCAGCCCTGCTGCCTGAGCACAGATCACACATTATCTGGTCCAATCTGTAATTGCATGTGTCAAAAAAAAAAAAAAAAAAAAAAATCCACTCCTGTCTGCCAAAGTCCACTTGTTATTCTTTGTCTCCCTCTAGTGGCTGTTAATGAGAACAGCACAATTTAAATCACACTTAAAAATGGAAATATTAATTATCAACACATATGAAAAAAATAAACTTTTTCCAATTGTACGAGTTAAAACAAACGAACAAACTTTTTCAACAGAGGAAAGTTAAAAACTTGATTTCCAAACCACACGTGTCTCAAACGTCCTGCGTCATGACGTTGGCGTGACGTATTCCCTAATGGCGGTGCCCTTGTTACAATGGGGGCCGCGAATGAGCACTTGTTAGCCAACTTATCGTGAACAACTGCGGAATATTAACACAGCGGACTGTTTTGGGTGATCGACTGTGACGGCTACATGTTAAAGGTAAACAGAGGCGTTTCTCTGCAAACAGACCGACGAGCATCGAGGTGATTATAAGTAGTTTGGACTCGAGAACCGCGAGTGGAGGAAGTTTGCTAGCCGGGGATGCTAGCGAGGTGCATCACCTGGCTGGCTTAGCGCTAGCGGCACGTCAACTTTGACCACCTTTATCATATTTTCATTTATGTTAGCCTCTCCCTGTTTTCAGATTACCTTATCCTCGTACACCTTAGCCTATATATGATCGACTAACACCCATGCTTTGGTGGTTATTTGGTAACGTTAGCTATAGCCAACGCTAGCCAACTTTAAGTTGTCATAACCGTCAGCTAAGCTAACATAACCGAAGCTAGCAAGCAGTAAACAGTTGCGTTATGCTAATTCGTGATGCTAATTCGTGTTTGTTGTTTATGACAGCCGTATCAGTGCATTAATTATGCTATATTCTTAGCTTAAGTGTGTTTAGCGAGCCGAGATTTGTGAATGAATGGGATGGGAGCTGCCATGACGAGATGATCACGTTGTTTTTGATATTCAGAATATGAAACATGGGAGTGAGATTAGCTATCTGACAGTTAGCAATATACACCAGTGCTGCTAGCATGAAGGGAAGCTGCTTTTCTCGGCTTTCTCACCATAATTGTAACGAAACAATAATGGCTATAACCATAGTTTTTGTTTATGCTTGGTGACTCTTCAGTCCAGTGCAGCGGGTCCATCCTCCGTTGCCTCTCCCCAGCCGATGAAGGAATCCAAGGAGAACTTCTCAATGTCTGGCCAAGGAATTCTGGACCACATCAAACCATGCTGGTACTGGGACAAGAAGGATTTAGCCCACACCCCCTCCCAGTCTGAAGGCCTGGACCCTGGCACAGAGGCCCGGTACCGGAGGGAAGGAGCCCGCTTCATATTCGACGTTGGGACCAGACTTGGCCTGTATCCTTGATTCACTTTTTACTCCTGTCGTTTGCATTAAAGTTTACATCAGTAGCTCTTTAATTTCCCCTGTCTTGTGTAGCGATCATAGCAGCACAGTCACAGTGAAACATCTTCTCTCACATAACTGATGTACTTTACCTGTAAATACCTGTAAAAGCTTCCCGTGGCCTCCTTAACTGTCATCAGACACTATGACACTCTAGCAACTGGCATCATATATTTCCACCGCTTCTACATGTTTCACTCCTTCAAGCAGTTTCCCAGATATGTAAGTTCACTTGTTTACCCTTCAGTTTTTAATTATTCCAACATACAATGCACAGGATTAAAGGTTTACGGGTGTGATTTGTGTTTTTCAACAGGTGACGGGTGCTTGCTGTCTTTTCTTGGCCGGGAAAGTGGAGGAAACTCCAAAGAAGTGTAAAGACATCATCAAGACTGCCCGCAGCTTACTGAACGACGTGCAGTTTGCTCAGTTTGGAGATGATCCGAAGGTGCCGTTAATTTTAATCTCCCCCTGACGTCTAGAGACATTTTCACTGTTTACACTGGGCACTGTACGTTTAAAGAGTCATTGAGTGCAGAGAAGTTAATAGTCATAGCTTGTAATCCTTTTTAAACCGCTTTACAGAGCTCTGACATTATATCATGTAGCTCTGGAAAGAAAAAACAAAAGATAAAGGAAATCTTGCTGCAGCCTGTTAATCGGTTATACATGACACAACAGGCATGCTATGAACAGTAGAAGGATTTCTGCCTCTTGACTGACTGCTTACATGTAATAGTGCAGTGGTGATTAAGGCCGGACTCCATTTTGGCAAGCTTTTGATAAATGTAACCCAAGACTAACAAAATCGGATTTTTCACATTAGTTTAATTTGCTCAGAAATAGGCAGCGATTCTGTTCTTCAGAAAAATAAGATCATGATTCCTTTAATATAAAGAAATGTACTTTTAACATTACCAGCATGCACTGAAGATGTGAAGGATCTGTGTTAATGTTCCCAGTATGTCACTGTATGAGGCTGAAACATTAAATAATTTAGGTTTCTGTATTTCTTCCAACAGGAAGAGGTGATGGTGTTGGAGAGAATTTTGCTCCAGACTATCAAATTCGACCTGCAGGTGGAGCACCCTTACATGTTCCTGCTGCGCTACGTCAAGCAGCTCAAAGGTGAGTTGTGATAAGAACGGCTCTGTATCCACACAGAGTGGAGATACATTTTGGTTTGGGGAATCTATAAAAAATCTTATGCATGTCTTTGTTCTTGTTAAAGGTGAGAAGAATAAAGTGTGCAAGGTGCTACAGATGGCGTGGACCTTTGTCAACGACAGGTGAGCAGTAAACTTGTCGTGTTACCGATGACTTCTTCTGTGGTGCCCTGCATCATGTGGGAGGATGCTCTTTGTATATAAGACTGTATCATCCAACCAGCTGGCTGGTAAACGTGCACAGATGGATGTCAGTTCTTCTAAAACAGCCTTATGGTTTTAAGACGTGTTCTACATAACTACTACATCCTCGAATCAAATACAGTCAGAGCCAAGTTTGCTGGTTTGACTCTAGGAGTCACTGTTCTAGCGCCACACACAAATGATAACAATAATTGGACAGAATCAGAAACAAATATGTGACAGTATCTTCCCCTGAGCTGCCCAAACTGAATGACGATTGTAACTACTGTGTCCCTGGCAGCCTGTGCACCATGCTGTCCCTGCAGTGGGAACCAGAGATTATCGCGGTGGCCGTCATGTACCTGGCCGGCCGCCTCTGTAAGTTTGACATCCAGGAGTGGACCGCCAAGCAGTCGTCACGCCGCTGGTGGGAGCAGTTTGTCCAGGACGTTCCAGTTGAGCTGCTCGAAGGTACTTCTGATGAAGCCAGAACTCTTCCTGCTTTTCCACCAGTATTTCATCTCCTTTCAACAAAAACTGTGTCTCTGTTTTATAGACATTTGCCACCAGATTCTGGACCTGTACTCTCAAGGAAACAAGCCCATCCCTCAGCAGATCCAGGAGAAGGAGCGGTCATCCAATCCTCCACTCCCAGCTCCTCCAGTCCCACTGGGACAACCACCAGCCTCTAACCCTCCTCCCCCACCACCGAAGAAGACTTCTCCTCAGGGTGGCAGCCCTGCACGGCAGCTCAAACGCTCACATGTGAGTATCTGCTTGTGTTTTTGGCCTTTATTATGGCGTCATTGATGGGACAGGTTATAGAGATGATGGGAGGGGGAGTGGCATGTGGTTGGTCCTCCGTATATGATAGCTTGTTGTATCACCTAGCATACATCAACACTTGGAATAAGTTGTCTCAAAGTAAAGAGTAACTGCAACTGCTTACTTTCTCTCTTGTTTTTTTTTTCTTCCAGACATCCCCAAAAGATGAACCAAAGGCTCCAGGTAAGACTCTGTTAAACCTCATGCAGGCATAATTCTGCTCATTTGGGATTTAAAGCAGTTGTCGGTTCATCTCCTAAAACGCCTCCAAGAGACGTTTGCTAATTAACGTGATCAGTTTATATGAACTCTGGGCAAGATTACAGATACATACGGCAGATTCAAAGTGGCTGGGATTAGTATTAACCCTGCCAGGAAGCAGGATTTTGTGAATATCTGAGCCTACAGCAAAGTTCCCTCAGTGTGTTCACAGGTTTGAAATTGCTGTCTTATTGGCTGATGTGATTAATTTGCAGAACAAGTTGGATCAAAGATTCCTCGACTGGAGAGCCCCATGCCCCCTCTGCCAACATCGCAGCCTCCCCCAGGTAAGAGTGGCCACGCAGAAACACACTTGCTGCCCATTGTTTGCTTGTTTGCTATCGTCATGCCAACATCAACATGGATTTGTTGTTCACATTGTAGTCTCTAAATAGGATGCTTCCTCTGTTGATAGAGTTTGGTGCCAGTGATGGTAACTAGCTGTGACACCGGGCTGTGGAGATAAGTCAGACTATACATAGTCAACAGTGGCTGCTGGTGGAAGTCTGCCAGTGAGCGCCTATTTCTGTCCACATTCTCTTTCCTTCCGCTATTTGCGTGTTTGTTTCCAAAAACAACGTCGGAGGTATCAACCTAACCAGGTCGCAAATGGTATGAAACATAATACTTCATAGGGGCATCGCTGCTGCATCCTGGGTTTAGTGCCGCCCAAGATGTTTGCGAGCGGTTTAAATAAATTGCAGACAGACCAGAACACTTTATATTTTTCTGATAACTGGTGCAGCTAGACCGTTCTCAAATGCAGACGGAGCACTGTGGACGTCTGGCTATGTGAGACTGTGACTGAAGCTGCATGAGATAAGATTCTCTTGTGTAGTTTATATTTGCCGTTAGCTTAGCAACAGTTATTCGTACTCATACATTATACAGTCAGAAACACATTTTCCTTTGGTCACTGTGACGCCGGTAGTCTCCAGTTCTGTCCTCCGGTCTAATTTGCAAGGAAATTGATCATTTAGAGTTGGATCAGAGTAAAGGTACGTGCTGGCGTCCACTCAACACCCCCGCTGTCTGTTTGCATGTGCCACCAAATAGGCCCATAATGAGCAGCCGGGACCCCCCGCCTGGGACGCGAGCTTAGAAAGCAACCCCAAAGTCTTTAGTCCTCTCAGTCTGCTTACATAACCAGCAGCTCGTCTGGACATGATGTTTCCCAACACACACACACTCCTAACCTCTTCCAGACCAATCTGATTAGTGCTTGAGCCTGATAATGAGACCTCCTATGTGGCTGAAGCCTGGCAGACGTGGTCTAGCCTGTGTGCTCACTGTCTGGGAATGGAGAGGTTACTTGAGATCATGGGTGGATGAGCAGCCTCGTGGTTTTATTCGCAGGGAAAAGATGAAATTTTTAACAAGCTGTTTTTTTTTTCCCCTTTCCTCGCTCTCTCTGTCGTTTCCCATCACTCACTAGACCGCAAAGCCCCGCTTCCAGCTCCTCCCACGGAAGCAGAACCAGGAAGTGAAGCGGCCCCTCCTCCCCCGCACGCCCCACCTCCACATCAGCAGCCCCCTCCGCTACCCCATCGGCCTCCTCCGCCTCCGCCCTCCAACTACATCATGTCCACCACCAGCTCTTACATGTCCGGTGAAGGCTTCCAGAGCCTGCAGTCAATGATGAAGACAGAAGGTCCCTCCTACGCCCCCATGCCGCCCAGCTACGCACCCCCGATACCGCCGTATCACGTGTATCCTCCGCCTGCAGCACCGCCTCCAGGCCCTCCACCTCCTCCCTCCAACTATCCGCCACCCAACTTGCCGCCAACATATCCACCACCAGGCTACAACAGCTACCCTCCGCCGCCGCCACGCATGCCGCCGGGCCACGTGCCCCCTCCAGGTTTAGGCCTCCCACCTGCTGGGTACCCTCCTCCACCCCCTGTGCCCCCAGGACAGTCACAGGTGCCCCTGCCCCCTCCGCCTGGCATGCCCATGAACCGTGGCGGGTGGATGAGATGAAGGCGTGACGGCGGTCTATAAACTGAGTTAGTGCAGAGAGCCACATCTGGGGAAACCAGGAAGCTGGGATTGTGGTGCAAACTGAGAACCGAGGGAGAGCTTGTTCACCTCAAGTGCAGCTTTTTGTCGATGAGGTTAATGAGCAACAAATAGACTTGAAAGGTAAAGTGAGGTGTGGACAGCGTTGCTATGGGAACCTGAACTAATCTTGTAACAAACGCTGTCCACTCATCCTCATTGTTCTGGAGACGAACCAGGAGATATTATCACCCTGAGTTTTTTTTGTTTTTTTTTTCTAGGTTTCTCACACATGCTCAGTGTCTGATCGTGGGCAGATGAAATGTACAAGTAGATAAAAAGTTGAGTCTTATTTTTCTTTCCTGTGTTGTCTCACTGTGTGTTTTGATTTTTGGCCTGAATTTCCATTGAATCCAGTATCCTGTTTCCTGCAATCTGGCGTTCTGTTCTCCACATTCCTGCTGTTTTTGCTGAAGACAGAGCAGAATAATAATAAAAGCCTGAGATGGTCGAACACGCAGTAGTGAAATGTAAGAGGAACCATCGCACGTGTGAATAAACATTCTGACCTTACACACAGAGGTCATGTTACTAGATGTTTTACAGTTATCACACCAACATGTAACAGCTGACAGTCAGAGGTTGTGTTTGTTCTCATCTGATCTTTTCATTTAGCTTATTTTTATTTTTCAGTCTCTTTCCATACGTGCCTTAGTCAGGCTTCTCTTTCCTGTATCCTGCTCGCAAGCTTTGGTTTTTGTGTCTGAGTGGCACGTAGGACAATAAACACCTGCTTTTCTTACTTTGAACTGAGTCGTGTGTTTTGTTTTTAATCTCTATAGTGTGAAAAAGGTATTATCGTTAAGCTGTAATTGGATTCATTTTGTGCAGCACCGTCGCAAGAGATCAAAGTGCCCCTTCATCACATGTAGCTACGAATCAATGTTGTCTTACAAGCTTAATCATACAAAACTTGACTTTCATGTTTACATTTCAGGGCATAAACATACAATTTCACAGATCACTTTTAGCTTATTAGCCTGTTTCCAACTGTTTATCCTTAATATTTAGCAAATCAACTAGACTAGGAAGTAGAGCAGGTTGTCCAGTAATCAGAAGGTCATCAGTTCAAATCCCCCCCCCCCCCCTCAGCTTCTACTATCTTAATTGTTTATCCAAACTTAAAAGATTTTCCAAGTGTTTATTACCTTTGGCAAACTGTTTCATCCTTTCAAAGAACTGACTGAACTCAACTTTTACCTGCAAATGTGTCAATTTTTTAGCATTTTTCTTTATTTAAAAAAAATAATAATTTACACATCTGTAACTATTTTTCATGATTTTTAGGTCAGGTATTTTTTTTTTATCAAATTACATTTAATACGATTTGTTTAGTTAATTATTTTGGCATTCCTCACAAAGTTTAGTTGGAAATCACTGAGTTACAGAGCTTCACAGAAAAAAAAAACCAAAACATCATCAGTGGTTTCACTTCCAGTCGTGCACCAACAGAGGGCGGTCCAGCTCGTCGGCTGAGCAGAACCACAGCCTGCAAACACTCATCATCAAATAACGACAGCACTCCACAGTATCATTAAGCAACTTTGTTTATTGTCTCCCAAATATTTCTCCTAAAAGTGGCCTATGTCATGTTTCCTTTTCACCTGCCAAACATTCCATCTCATCGGTGAAACTCATGAACAGAAGCTACAGCCATGATAGTCACTACAGGAGCTGCTGACACGAAACGCTGTAGATTTCTACGACTCTGTACTGTGGTGGTGGTTTTTTTTTTTTTTCTTGTTTTTTTTTAATTTTTATTTAGCATATAGGCAGAAAAAGAGAAACACCATAGATGTTTAAAAAAAGAAAAGAAAGAAAGAAAAAGAAAAGACAGTTGGGTTCCAAATCAAAACACCATGCAGAAAAAAAATGTGGCACATCTCAAATCAAATGCCTTGTGTATATATATATATATATATTTATATAGTATTCAAAATTGTATCATGGCTTCAAATCAGTTCCTAGAAAAAAGGACACTTTAAAAAAAAACCATACTTTGATTTTATTTTTTGACCCATTAATGGAGAGAGAGCGGAGGCGCATGGCGGGCGGCCTCGGAAATGTTCTAATTTGGAACAAACAACACTAGAGACGGGAGAGTCCGAGCTGTCCGCCGCTAAACCGATCGATACAGTCAGAGAGCGAATCTGATCGATTCAACGTGCGACTGTTCCAGATAGCTCCCACGTCTCTATATCTGACACCTGGCAATAAATACTCTGACAAACAAAGCGTTTGTTCACTCTGACATCAAGAAATACTTTTTTTTTTTTTCTTTTAAATGTTAGTGTTTTTCAGGAGACATCTAAAGGGAAGACTTTTATCTCTCGTATTCTAAGAAAGAAATTAAAAAAAAAAAAAAAGATTTAAGAAACATGCGCCGCGTAAACACACCTGCTGAATCCACGACGACAAGGAATTAGGAGCGATCCAAGATCTGAGGGGTTTTTAAGCGTTTTGGCCTCGAAACGATTAACAGAACCACATTTGTTTGTTTGTTTGTTTTGTTGTTGCATGGATCCAGCAAATGCCTTCAGCAGTCTTCAACCGAGTTGTAACCAGGGTTCAATAAAGAGAGAGAGAGAGAGAGAGAGAGAAGAAAACAAAAAAAGAGAGGATTCACAGGCAGATGCTACAGCTGCAAGAGAGCCATTCACGCCGCCGTCCACGCCAACACATGCACGCCATCACGCACACACACACACGCAGTCACAACGTGGGGCGAAGGTAAAGCTGTAGCCCTCCCGACCTGAGAACATGATTGTCAAGCATGCACACAGCATACAGTTCATTTGTTTTTTGTTTTGTTTTTGTTTTTTTAGTTAATTTCACCAAGTAAGAAAAATGATCTTATCCATCAGCCCGTGGAGATCAGAGTGGCCTTGATACATCTTCAGAAGGTTACAGAGGAAAAAAAGGAATAATAAGAATTAATCTGGAAAAGAATTAAAAAAAAAAAAAAAAAAAAAGAAACAGGAAAAAGAAAGATTACATTTACATTTTTTTGTTGCTGTTTTGTTTTTTACCAAAAAAAAAAAAAAAAGCAAACCCTGTTTAAGGTCCGACTGTGTGTGTACGTGTGTGTATGTGTGTGTTTGTGTGCTTTTTTTTTTTCCTTCTCCAAACTAAAAATAATTGATCACATGGCCACGCTAGAATACAAAATAGATAAAAGTAAAATCAACGATAACAATGAAAGAAGTAGTGCTATGGTTTTATACATAATATACAACAAAGTTAACAGTGATCTCTAGACTTGTTATTTTTTATTATCCATAGACTCGTCGTATGAGCGAAAAAGGCGCTAGGTCACAGTGGGGGTTTTCACATCAGTTAACACTTGAGAATGCTAATGCTAGTTATACTCGTCGACAACTAGGGTGGAGGGGGCGGGGCGATACGTGTGACAGGAGCTGAGGGGTTTCTATGGGAGGTACTATCAAAACTTTTAAATCTGAAGATACCGCCACGATCCCGGCGCCGCGGGAGGAGATTTTTCTGCCCCCCTTTTGCCGGCCACGTCCCGGGTTGCTGTGCTTGAAACCATGTCGTATCGCTAGCTCGGTGTAGCTCGGCTACGCTGTGGAGGACTGAAAGCAGTGTGTGTGATTGTGTGTGTGTGTTTTGTAGGTTTTGACAGAAGAGAGATTGCTGTGCGGCCATCGAAGGGGAAAGGCGGCGAATCAGTGAAACTAGCTGCCAGTTGCTCCGTAAGCTCTGAGAGAGAAAACAAAACAAAAAAAACCCAAAAAAACATGTTTGTACATGTGAATGACAGACTAACGGGTCCATTTAGTTGCCATCTTAGCCAGTCTTAAAGAGTTCGTTGAAGGAATGCTGGGTGCTGTAGGCAGTGGGGAGCACGGCATGATGGGTTGTGTAGTACGAGGTGTCTTCAGGTGAGCGTAGGTACTGTAAATCCTGATCTCTCTCGCGCGCTCGCTCGCTGGCTCGCGGGTTGCCACACTACAGCGGCCCTTTGAACTGGTTCCCAGAGAGGTGCTGTCTGATGGACAGCTTTGATCCGGCTGCATCACCCAGCTTTCTCCACACCACCTGCAAACACGAGCAGAGGGAGGGAGAGGGAGAGAGAGAGAGAGAGAGAGAGAGACAGGTTGAGAAGGGAAGACGAAGAGCGAGACACACAGAGAGAAAGAGACAGACAGGCAGAGACTGAAAGAGTGAAGCTCGGCTGAATAAAAAAAAAAAAAGACTTTCTTCTTCAAGAGTGAAAACTTCAAATGCTCTCAGTTTGACTTTGAGCTGCCAAGACTGCACACACACACACACACACACACACACACACACACACTCTCTCTGAATCCCTGTCCTCTGTCGCTGCTCTGGTGTTGAGATCCCTCTGAGAGTGATGGAGAGCAGGAGAGGGGGGCCCCCGGGGGACCCCAGTGATATTACAGAGGTACTATTGTAGTGTGCCCCGGATTCCTGGCCCCGCCACATACCTCCGCCGAGCCCAGATAGCCCCGGCTCTCGCTTTCTCTCTCTCTCTCTCTCTCTAATCAGCGGGGCTTTTTATCCCCGGACCGAAGCCTTTCAGCACCAACAGAGAAAGATTGGAGGGGAGATGGAGTTTGGGTGGGTGGGGGGGAGGATGGAGGAGAGAAAGAATGGAGAGTGGGGTGTGTGGAGGAGGGAGGGAGGAGGGAGGGAGTGCTCTTTTCCCTGCCGCTCTTGTTTAATTGCTCTGACAGCTCAACTACGAGCCTCTACTCAGGGCCTCCAGTTTAGAGTTGGCTCTGGAGCAGAGGGGGGAGAAAGAGGGAGAGAGGGGGGAGAAAGAGGGAGAGAGGGGGGAGAAAGAGGGAGAGAGGGGGGAGAAAGAGGGAGCGCTGTGGCCGGGACACTGCTGCAAGTGTCATTCCAAAACCAAATGAGTCTAAACGAGGCTTCCTCATTAGTGGAAGCAGCTCAAAAAGTGACCTGATTTGCACTCAGAGGAGGAGGACGGGTGGAGGGGGGGCGGATAGACCAAGACAGAACAAACAGGAGCATTATGGGAATGAGGTTCCCCTTGTTTACAGCGACGGGAGGCATGTAGAGTTCAGCGCAGCGTCACATGTTACACTGATCCCACTCTCACCTCTCTTCACTTCCTCTGCACAGTTTTCCCGTGATTATTATTTTTGCTAGAGCAGGAGGGAACGTGCTGACAGAGAGGAGTCGGCGTTTTGCACTTACGTTGCACATCTCTCGCACGATGGCCTTCTCCTTCTCGCTGAGGTCGTCCTCGTAGTCCTCAGGAGCCTGCTTGTCCAGGTTCTCGTGGACCTCCAGCACCTGACGGCCCGACAGCGAGGAGTTAGTACAAATGTGTGCGACCAAAATCAAAACCTCAGACGAGAGTGTGTTCCAAACTTGTTCTCTTTGACAGCTGACATTTTATTTTTGCAGTTTTTATATTCTCCAAACACTTTTATACTTCAGTGTCTGCATTTTGGTGTTTAAAGGAGCATTTTGTAGTTTTGGGGGAAGACATTTTTAATCAGAAGATCTTCATTAATCCCCCCAAATCTTCCTTTTTAATGACTTTCATGACATAATAACGGACCTCAAATGATGGCACAATTAAATACCGTCTTATTTTGTTTATATGTGGCGGACCCTGCCACCTTTCCAGCTTCAAACAGTGTTCTGGGGACCTTATATTCCTCTGATAACAGCTTGTTTATTAACTTGTGGAAAGAATAAATATTTCTGTGTCCCTTTAAATGGTTGTTATCATCACAAATGGATTTCTTTGGAGCTCTTTTTATTGCTTTTCCATTACAGATAAATCTTTTTGCTCCAGCGTGTTTTTTAAAGCTGGGTTCCCGACCTCCGAGTCTGGGTCCAGTTTCAGAGGTCTGGACCTGGAATCTCAGCGATTCATCTCGGTCTGGCGTCGGGCCCGGTTGATGGCTGATCGCTCCGGTTAAACATTTCTCTTTTACACTTTGGAGTGTCTGAAGGCAGAACAGCAGCGTAGTCGTGTTGAGTACGCGGCGGAGAAAGTGGGCCTGAGGTCGACGTGGCGCAGTTCAAAATCCAGTTTGGTGGAAAAACAAACTTCCAGCTTGTGTGACAGTGATCATAGCAGCCAGCACACAATTACCCTGAGATCCATTTAACTAAGTGAATACTGAACAGTACCTTCATGGCGTGCACCACCGCCTCAGGCTTCTGGACGCAGGACAGGTAGCCTGTGGCCGGAGAGGACTCGCTGGTCGGGAGGCGGCCGGTACCCTGCGGTGGAGAAAGAGAAATAATATCGTGTCTTAATCTGCCCATGGAAAGAAAAGCAAAAGACGTGAGAGAAGGGTGAGACCTGCGACAAAGGAAATGCGTCAGGCTCACAGATGTTTGTGTTTAACCCGGGAGTCAAACCAGCACCGCCTCTCGCAGCTCCGTCCAAGATCCCTCACTCGCCTTTTATTCAGAGGGTGTTTGGTTCTGATTCAACGGGAGGCATTTCTTGTGCCGTAGCTGCTGAAAATGCCATCCCTTTCATCCCGACTCAAATCACCTCCCCTCCCGTTGTGTTTTTCCTTTCTCTCCCCCCCCCGTCCCTCCGTCTCCCAGCCAGGTCCGCTACCTGCACACTGTTGATTTAACCTGCTGTGATGGGAGCAGCCAGCCAGGAAGAGGACCTGGGGCTTGCCTGACTCATCCCAATCTCTCCCCCACCCCCTGGTTAGTTCCAGACAGTGGCTCTCTGTTAGAGGGGACACAGAGATCTCTGGGACTCACAATGGCACCATTCACTGTAAACCTGGCATCAGGGCCCTGAATTAGACACAGCTCCGTGGCTTTGTTAGCCCGAGTTCAATTCTCCTCTCGCTAGCGACGGGGTTTGTCAGCTCCCTCCGCTCCCGCTGGCCCCGTTTAGGTGCCAGAGCGAGCCGACACAACCTAATAGCACGGAGATAAAATAATAATCCCGCCGCAGCCCAGAGGGACGTGTGGTGGAGACTGCCCAACATGTCTATTCATGTCAATTCAGCCGCATGAAAAATAGATTTTCTCCGACGGTGCTGCAGGTGTCGGGGCCTGACCGCTCACCTGACATACGCTAAAAACAAAACCACAAGACGGACTGTTACACAGCTGCTTGCACTGCGATGATTTCATTTCCTCAGACGATGGAAGTTCATCAATATGCATCAACTTGCAAACTTTTTCTTGTAGAAGTTGATGTTATCCACTCACAGTTAGGGTTTTTTAAATATTCAAACATGCCCTGATAGCATGGAAATGAGGTTTCTCCTGCCAACAGACGTTTAATTCATGAGCTTTGCTACGAGAATATTACGGACAGAAGTGAAAAGGTTAAAGTGAATTTCATCGTTGTATAAAAAGGACGCTGCTCCTCGACGAGCGTCCTCTGAATGCACCAAAGTTTCCTTGAGTATTTCAGTGTTACGCTACTTTGTAAGGTTTATTCAGAATTAGTGACTATATTTGGGACAAAAATGTAATTTAATTGGGAACTAAACTCCTCTCTGGTCTTTTATGTTTATTATTTTGTTAAACTTTAGCATTATTATGCAGCAATATCACAACTTTGAACAACTTGTTGAATCACTTGCTGTCAAATTTCAAGTCTGCAAGCTGACGATCAGACGAGGCTTTAATAAATCAAACGTGTCGGACGATGATCTGAAAAACTAAGGACTTATATTTGTGGGATAAAACACGAGGCGGCTCCTTCAGAAGCATGTAGCGGTGATGTATAGTCTGTCATTTACTGCAAGACGAGAATTATGATACACAACAACCCTCCTGATTTAAGTGTGTTTCTACTGTTTAAGGTCACAGCAACAATCGGAACAGCTTCATCTTCCATCAAAGCTCCTCTGCAGTGGACTTTGAAGTCAACTACAAGCAAAAAAAACAACATGTAAATCACCGTCGCCTGCGTTTGAAGCTCTCTTATGTGGGTTAAATCTATTGTTTGAAATGTACAAACACTCCCCGCGAGCATCGAGGGGCCCAGGTTTCTTTAATTTATTTTGATCTTGAGCCGCGCAGCGCAGAAACGGATTTGGACAGCGCCGACACGCAGCCGGCTCCGGGCGATGTTTACTCTTCGTGTGGACGTTCGTCTGGAGATGACTCGCCGGCATAAACAGGCCGGATTTTTAGGCCCTCGCGAGATGAAGGAGGAGAAGCAAACGCCGTCGGAATCGATGGCCTGCAGTCGGAGCGTCGAGAATCAGAGCCGACCGTCGAGTGTTTGTGAGGATCGTGCCTGATCTCTCCATCCATCTTTGCTTTTTTTCCCTTCTTTCTTCTTCCGATTTCTATCCGAGAACCTCACGCACACTCACTGACCTGAAACTTCGACCGGAACAAGACAAAGGACTAAAAATAAGATCACACACCACTGAGAGTCCAGTTCACTCAGGTTCTGCTCTTAAAAAAGTCTTCAGCCCAACATCTCTCTCATGTCTCTCTTTCCTTCCAACGAGGCCTTTTCTCTCGCGCGTGGATGAACTCAGAGCGCTTCAGAGAGCAGCGATCGATCAGCACGCGGCTCAACACGTTATCCAGGAGTTAGCACGACAACAACACCATCACAAGAACACGACACGAATCAGAAGTTATTGTGGGCTGCATGAAACTGATATTCTATTTTCTTTAAGCATATCGTTAGATGGTCGTTCCCTCTCAACCTCGTGAAACTAAAAAAAAATATTCATTGTGTATTTTTACTTCACACTTAAAGCTTCAAAGAATGTTGGTAGATTTATTTTGTTACCTTTGGACCAGAGATGGACAAATTATCAGCCCGGCCTCATTATCTGATCAGATATTCAGCGATTTCCTGATTAGTGGTTTGACTGTCAATAAAAAAAAATGTATTAAAAAATCCAGTATTTTGGGTCTGATGCCAAAAAAGGGTAAAGTATTAAAAATGTGAATCTGCAAAGTAAGTATATTGTGCAAAATGCAGTGGAGTGGAAGCATGAAGTTAAAGAAAATAAAGAAATACTAAACTAATACTAAAGTACCTCAAAATTGTACCCAAGTAAATTGTTTATCGGTCAGCACTTTCCTTTGTACTGTAGGTTATTTTCACGAAACGTCATTTCACATTTTTCCAGTCAGATATATTGATCATACTCCAAAGAACTTCTCACTCAAGCAGAACGGAACATTTCCAGCAAGCTAATGTTAGCGCTGTCCATTAGCCGAGCTCTCACTTGATAGTTAATGGGTGTAAATATTCAAATCGAGTGTCCCGTCAGATATATTGATCATATTCCACTAAAAACATTGGTGCGTGAGTGTCCTACAAGTAATGTCTACGCAAGGACTGCTACAGTAGGCGCTGAATAAACTCAACTTAGACAACATTTGTGTGTTTACGAGGTTTCGTCTGAGCCGCTGATGCAACCGGCTGCTGGCTGAATGTAACTAAACGCAGTCGCACAAATCCACTGCCACCTTCCAGTCGCCCATCAGATGTCACGCTGCCGAGGTAATGTCAATATCATGACCTTGTTTCACGTGCGCTGTGAAATGAAATGCGGGAACAGCTATCAAGATAATTTGCAGTTTATCCTTCCTCCTGCCTGGGAGAGAGACCTCTCGCAGGGGGGTCAAGGTTCATGGACGTTATCGACGAGGACGGTTTGACCTACAGGGGCAAAGTGGCGGCGGAGGACGTACTCGGCCCGCGCCTCACGCTGAGCCTGTGATTAAAACACAATATTGATTTTTGAGGTTCAGTCCTCTGGTTAGTGGCACAGCCCCGATCTGACCTTCATTAAGCAGTCAGAAAACAATTACCCGGGCTCTCCTCCCCAGACACTGGCAGGGTCAGGGGGGGCGGCGGTGGATTGGAGAGGATTATTACTTTCATAGTGGGATTCAGTTCAAACCGGCTCCAGGGAGGAGGTGGAGGAGGAGGACGAGGAGGAGGAGGAGGAAGCAGAAGAGAGAGGATGTGGGAGGAAGAGAAGGGAAGGCTGACTCCTCTTAATTTTCAATCCGTGTCTCGCTGTCTTAGTTTCTTCTTCTACCTCCTTTTTCTTTATCCAGTCTGTCTCATCCCCCTCACGCCCAGACTTTCTCCTCTCACTCTCTCTTTTTATTCCTCTCTTCCCTCCTGTGTGTGTGTGTGTGTGTGTGTGTGTGTGTTTCACTTCCTGTCATGTGTAAGAGACACTGAGGTTGCCTGTGGAGGTATAATTGGAGAGTTAGAAGTAAAGTGAATTAGAGCTGACTTGACGGTGGAGGCACTGACACACTCTTCCCTACAATTAAACGTGTGTGTGTGTGCGGGCGTGTGCATGTGTGTGTGTGTGTGTGTGTGTGCAGATTAACTCTCATCTCTACGCCAAACCGCAGTTGTGTACAGAGTGTCGTCGTGCTGATGTTTGACTATGATTGTTTAATTGGAGAGGTATGAGTGTGTATCTGCTCTGTGTGTGTGTTCTTGTTCGGTCCTGTGCAATGCGAGTGTGTGTGTGTGTGTGTGTGTGTGTGTGTGTGTGTGTGTGTGTGTGTGTGTGTGTGTGTGTGCAGCCTCCCGGGTACTGACCATGTGCATGGCGTCCTGGCGCTGGGGCAGCGAGGACAGCTGGGACTCTGAGTGGTACAGGGTCATCCCCTTCCTCAGGGCTCGGAGGTCACCTGGGTTACACTGCTGTGCACACAACAAACACACAAACAAACACACAAACACACACACACACAGGAGACACGAGGCTTCAATGTCAGATGTCAAATGTAAATACATTGGGTGTTTCTTTACAGCATGACACTGGATCCAATTTATCAAATCGATTATCTAAAATTAAATAACTCCTCACATGATTTTCTGCTTCATGTTGACATTCTTCCATCATTTCTGTGACTCAGTGGTTTTGCATCTTTCAGTGTTAATACATCCGACACAGATTTAAATATTTACAGCTCTTCTTTTAGATTAGAAGATGTGCATGATTAGATTTTAAAATATATGACATTTTCTGTCTTTCTTTTGTCTTTATGAATGGTCAGATATTTGTACTAAGAATCCTAAAATCGATCTCTGCATGTTCACTTCTTCCAAGTAATCTGCATTTATTGTTTTTTAAATGTGCATAATATTCACACCATGACGTGGACATGAAACATACAGATGTGACATGTTTAAACTTTATATTAACGTCCTTATATTCACCCTGAGTTAGCAGGTAAAAAGGGCCTTGAAAACCTTTTAAGATACTTTTTAAATATTTAGGAAGACTAAAAGTGATGCTGAAGCTTAAATCCACAGCGGTCCAGGTTCAGTTCCAGCCCGGAGCCTCGGCTGAATGTCTTTACACGGCCTTGCTCTCACTTACGATCCTGTAGCTACAAAAATAATACACTCTATAAAGTTTAAAGTTGCTTAGAAACGTCTCATAATCCAACAACAAACATGTTTATTATGTTTTTTTTATGAACGCTTTGATAGTCTGATGTAACTGAATCATCAAAAATGTAATCAAGTCGAGTCTAATCAGGAGATCGGCGCTGATATGCTCCAACACTGCACAACAAATCTTTGATGAGCTGCTGCTGTCAGATAATATACGAGTTAATACGTCAGTCCGGCTCTTCTGTGTGCAGTTAGATCCTCGGTGAAGGATCATTATCGGAGGCTTTGTCCCCGGCCTGCACTCGCACCTGCACTCTCATCGTCTCTCTCTGACGCCAATCGCTTCAAGCACCTCATTTGCAAAGCTGATTTTTCATTTTGCTCGGGCTCGCTATGTAAATGGCACTTCAGCGCGGCGGGCTGTATCACGTTGTGTCATCATCGAGGGCCATTAACGCCGGGGACAGAGCTCCTAAGATTTGTCCTCATTAGCAGCCAAAGACCACGGGTTCCTGGGGGCGGTAAACCAGCCTCGCCTGCTCTCCGTGGGCAGGAACGCGGCCGACGCCACCACTTCCTTATGACATTTCTCATGTCACGCACTAGCGTTCCCTCGGCGCGAGGCGCGGCGTGTGAACGCACGTGACGCCTGCGAGCAATCGGGCAATAAATAGCCCAATGAGCTGAGGGTGTGCGTCTGTTTCCGCGTGGACAGTGTGCTGTGTTGTCTGCCTTGTGTTACCTCTGTGTGTGTCACACAGGTGCACAGTCACACACAGACAGAGCGACGATCAACATTCCCCTCGTCTCCTCCGTCCTTTGATATTCCCGCGTCTCCTCTCCTGCAGCTTAGCATCCCGCTGGTGTTCCTCTAACCTTTAACAATCCTTCCCGTGGCGCTTTCTATCCTTTGGGTTTCCATATTCGTGCCCCTCCATTCTGTACCTTTGCGAACGTCTCTGTGCCATTTCTCCAGGCTTCGCTTCTGTCAGCGAGCTACGCCCTAAATGTCATATCCACAAAACGAAACACACCATCGAATGAATATTCCTCTTACGCTAAGTCCGTCTTTACAATCCAACACATCACACACGCCTCCATCTTTTTTTTTTTTTTTTTTAATTCCCCTTCCTGGGTTGACCTCGACCACAGAGACCAACAAAGCTATTTGTTTGCCAGACAGCTGGGGACAGTTGACCCTCCGCTGTCTTCTTGGCTAAAACTCGAGTCCCTCCGTCGATCCATTCATCACAGCGTTCTTGGAGCTGACAGGGAGAAGCTGTGTACGTCACGCATCATTTCCTGCCTGAGTTAAGAGGAGCAGGGGTGATGGCACCTTGACAAAAGGTTGCAGAGGACAGCAGCGTGCTCCTTGAGCAGTGCTGTGATTTAGTGGAATGGTGGGCGAGGTAGTAAGCCCTAAAAAAAACATTATAAGTCAGCATTATTTCACTTCTGGTGCTCTTGTCTCAAAGTCAGTGGGTTTTCAGTTGAATGCCTTAAATAAGGCCTGACATTAACACAAACTTAAGATAGTTTCATATTTTGTTCTATGACTTCAGAGGTTTTGGGGACATTAAACGTTGCACTTTAAAAACAAAATAAAGTTAGCTTAGTGGAGATTAGCTTGCTGAACAAATGTTTTAATTATCATAAACTTTTTCTTTTTCTTTATTTGTTTATTTTTAGATTTTTATAATTTTGTTTATTGTTTACTATTTTATTTGTATTTTTATTCTTATTTCTGTCTGTCTTTTTATTTGTATTTTTTATTTTAATTTCTTTTTAATTTTTTTTTCTATTCTTTACTTTTATTTTTTGTTAATTATTTATTCAATTTTAGCTTCATTGTTATTATTATTATCATCATTATTATTATCATTATTTTTTGAAATTCTATATTCTATTTTTCATGTTTTTTATTTTTTGTTTATTATTCTTTTTTAATTTCATTTACACTTTAAAAATCATAAAAGTAAAGATAATTTGTAAAACAAAGGTTAAAAACAAAACAGAGAGTTTATTTTTCTGTAATAATCCAAAACTGAAAAATCCCATAGGCTTCATGTCGATGGAACCAGGGCGATGCTAACTTCCAAGTTAGCCTACAAAAATACTGCATCCCTGCAGCACTCTGCTTAAATGCTACAGCTAACTAGATTAAATATGGATCATAAACTGGTGAAGTAAGGATGCTAGTTCTTTAGCATCAGTATTTAAGGACAATATGTCAAACGTGGCCACCAGCACCGTACCTGAGGCCACTTTTAAAGGGTTCTTGTCTTCAAGCTAGTTAGCATTAACGACTTGGTGAAAGCTCCAATCTATCTTCTTACATCCGATCTGATTTATCAGTCAATAAATCAGCTGCGTTGCGACTTCATTAACCTCCTTCATCACTCAGATCCACCGGACTCTCACAAGACAAGTTCAATTAGCCTGCAGCTAACGGGTGGAGCGTCATCCGAATCTGTCGCATAAATCATTAATCTCGCAGAGTGACACCGAGCACTCACACGTTCATGATGAAGTGGAAGTGAGCATGTAGGGGGAACGACTCACACTTCACTCCAGTTAACAGAGATAAGTAACGGTTGAGAGACGCCGAGCCGTGTACGTGCATGTGGCCCGGGCTCGTTCCAGTCTGAGCCTGGGCGTGCACACCTGTTCCTCTCATTGTGTCCACACCTGTGCTGCGCGGGCCCTTTTCTAATGTTTACCGTGGGACCGCGTTGTTAACTCGCTCACTTCTCCCTTCAGTACAGTGAAATCCTTTTGGCTGAGCCGGTTTCGAGGGTCAACATTCCAGCGATAAGAGGCCATTGTTTCCGTCGGGCTCGATACAACTTCCACTGGGCCGGTTTCATAACACAGGAAGTTAGGCAATATGTCCATTGAGGCAACTAATCCATTGTAACAATTCCACCTGCTAGTATTCAAGCACAGCAGTAAGTGGCTTCTTGTATAAGAGTTCAGATAAATAGCTCTAGTTTTTTTTACATTTGCTGGAGTACATTTGTGTTTTCATTACCCAGCTTACAGTCTGATAGAAAGCAAAGTATGTTCATGACAAAAACATCAAGAAAGTATTTTTATTTTAACTCCAGACAGACACTCCTTCATTCCTCAGTCACTCTCTCACACACCAGTTGTCAGCCATGCATTATAGATACCTGGATCTACCTGTGTCCCCCCCCACCACCCCTCGTCTTTAATTATTCAGCCCACCAGACGTCCCGACAAGCCGGGACAAGCGTGTGTCATTTATGCACCAAAGCACAATGTAGCAGTCATTCACCTGAGGTACCTCCGAACCAAACACTCACTGCGCTGTGCAAAAAAAAACAGCTCCAAGGACAGAGGAAGGATTTCTTGCCAAGGTAAGGGGCCACATACAAGCAGGGCCACCTGTGCTCGTTCGTTAGCATAGCATGCTAGCGGTGCATAAACAGGGATCCGGACACAGAAGCAAACGCCCCTTCAAGGTAATGCAGTCCAACTCCTGCAGGGCGACACTGCGTCACACGGGTGATTCAGCTCTGTGGTGACGTTTGAGGCCACAACTTTGATTTATAGGACAAAATATCAGGAACACCAGGCAGCTGAGCCTGGCCGTGAAGACGTATTTGGACATTCTGTTAAAGGTGCTTATTCACTAAACAAAGTTATGATGAGGGTCTGATTCAGAATGTTTTTTGAGGGGTAAGTCCAGGTACTTTGACTTCCTGGACTCAGTGTATACTTTAGTTTTTGTACACATTTAAAAACAACATATACGTTTAATTTTTGGGCTGCAACTAACATTAAATCTGCCCATTATTTTTATCAAGATAAATCAAGGTTTTATCTATAAGATGTACAAAAAAACATTGACAGATGTCTTTAAATGTTTTGTCATTACAAAAAATACAGATATTCAGTTTAATATGATTACAAATGAAAATGCATGAGATCTCCTTGTTTGAGAGTACTAAAAAAGTAGATAATGATCGAGACAGGCTAGCTTTTCCACCACTTCTAGACTTCATGCTAAGCTAAGCTAAGCTAGCCAGCTGCTGGCTTTAGCTACATATTCAGCGTAAAGACATAAAAGTCAAAATACCAAAGTTTTCCTTTAAACGTCACCACAGAGTAGATTCATCACCTGTGAGTGTCGACACACATTTAACCTTTTGACGTCACTAAAAAGTGATTGGACTTCGTTGTACAGGTGTTGCTTTTATTGTGTCCACCCTCTGCGTGGGAGAAAGCAAACAAGCTCAAAGCTGAGAAAAAAGTCCCACCACCGAACAGATAAAAGAGTGAAAAGGGCAAAAAGAGGCTCGACCGAGCGACCGGCAGAGGCGCCGATAGATAGTGACATTCAGGGACAGTTACCTGTTTGGTCTGTATCTGTGATAAACTATACCGGCTATAAGCCTAGGGAGAGAAAAACATAGTGCGTTGGTTCATTAATTGGCGCCGTTATCAACAGCAACGGTAGGAAATGCATTCATGCTGAGCTAATCTTTGTAGAGCAGTTAAACTTCCTCCTCCCAGAATCTCACATCTGACGAGGAGAAGAAGAGAAACACATCATCACTTGAAATGTGAACAAGGACTATTAATGGACCGGGGGTCGTATTATAACGTCTTTAACCGCCGCGAGACAGCGCAAAGCAGCTAATTGTAGCGGTTAGCTGCTAATTATTAGGCTCAGATTCAGGTTGTGCGCATCAGTGATTCCAGCCTACGCTCTCTGCCTCACATATGACTCTGCAGGGAGATGATTGGAGAAAGAGAAAAGAGAAGAGAACTAAAACTTTCTTCACTCTGAAAAAGACTAAAAGGTGCCGGATCTTTAAAACCGTTAAAACCAGCTCCGTCTGCGGCCTGACACGCATTCAAATCAACCGAATCGCATCGTGAAACTGAACACACGAGGGGGAAACGGTGTGTGTGAGTATTTACTAATAATTAATGAGCCATAACCTCGAAGCGTACCACAATTTAACCCCCCCCCCCACCTGCTGCTAACATGAACAATTAATATGTAAGAGATTTCACAACGAGCCGTCTGTTGTCATACGTACGTAATGCACACCTCTACAGGCTGACATGTGAACTCCTAGTGAACCAGACCAGAAATCCAACCTCCCCTCCTCTCTCTCTCTCTCTCTCGCCCTCCCAGCTCCCCCTCCAATCCTCACAAATTTGGGAGAAGTCAGAGCAAGGTCAAATGTTTTATTCTGTCACCGTCACTTAATGCCTGGCTCCCCCTCCTCCTCCTCCTCCTCCTCCTCCACCTCCTCCCTGCTCCTCTCATCTCTGCTCCCGCTCCCACAGCTCGCCTCGGGGGCTAACATCGCCGCTCGCTACTGAAGCTTTACCGACTCCCCATGAATTAAACATGGATAAACATATTCTCCGACTAACAGGCAGGCTTGTTGTGGGGGGGCGGCTTCACACAGGCATGGAGGGAAACTACTTTATCGCATCACGGCCGCCCCATCACATGATTCCGGGCGAGTCGGAAAGTTGCACAAGAGGCGTTTCATTAGGGTATTAGTTCAAGTAGCGGGTTGGACCGGGCCGTGTTTACTCGTGTGCGGGGCTTACCTGCGAGAGGAGCTTATTGTTGTCGTCCTCCAGGATCCGCACTTTCGTCTCCAGCTGCCTGATATAGTTGGAGGAGGGATCTGGAGGAGAAGGAGAAGAGATTAGCATTTCAAAGAGCTCAAACAGAAAAAAAAAAAGAAACACAGGTAGCCGCGGCCGCCGGAGCAGAAGGACCAACATGGAGCCCGGAAGGTTGCTGCGCACTTTTAGAGACCCCAAAACTCTCTGAGCAAGAAGAGTTTTCACAAGTCTACGTCATAGACTTCAAAATAACTCTTCTACAACATAAAAACAATCTGCAGAGGTTTGATTCTGGTATTTGGATTAGCAAACTGGACCACATGTTCACATTTCTAGTAGATAAATGAGAGGCCGAGAAGTGATTAAAGTGGGAAATATTAATTGTATTATCATTTGTATGTCCCTTTACAACTAGTCAGTAACTTTTGTAGTCTAGACTAAGAGTCTACAGCCATGCTAACAGCTAAATGCTAACAGCTAAATGTGAGTCTGTACTTAGGCACTGCCTCGCTTTTAGCTAAATGCTAACATTAGCACACAACATGTGCACAGTGACGATGCAAATATTCTGATGTTTCGCTTGCAAATATTAAGTAATTACCTGACTTATTAGACTAAAAATGACAAATAAGTTATAACAGGTATTAGTAATAAGTCCAGTAATACTCTACCTAATGATTTTGGCCATAAAACATGTCAGGTAAACAAGATACATCATGGAGATATTTTAAAGTAATCACCTTTATTGTGCTGATTAACATAAGTGCAACAGTTTACTGGGAATTTAACAGTTATAAATTACCCCAGACATTGTTTTCAGTATTATTATTAGCGCTATAAACAAAAGGTTTCATATCTGTGCATGTCGGGCAACATATACCCCGATATGATATCTGTGAAAGGCCACTTTTGGACGATATTTCCCAGAATCAGTAGTTCATCAGAGAAAAGCTTCACGTCCTCAGATTCTGAGGAACTGAAAACTTTACGCCATCTTTACGATCCCCTCCTGGTTTTCAGTTTTTTTCCTGTCTAGTGTCCAAAAGCTGTAAATTGGCGCCTGTTGGCTTTTAAGAACTGTTAACTGCCACAATTGTCACTCTTCAAATCCATCTGCCACGTAAAGTGCCTCGTACAAAGCCCTCATGTGCTAAAATAACTAGCCGCGGCCTGATGTCAGGGGTCAAGCACCGAGCGTTCCCACCCAGATTAGTGCCGCTTGACCCAACTTTTGACCTCGTACTTTACGGGGGCCACTTCCCAGTTTGGCGCACACATTCTCCTGTGTCAATCACTCACAGTGAGACAGACATCAATGATATTTGCGGCGAAAGCGCCTCAATACTGTATACGCTCGACTAACAAGGTAACTGTGGCCCTAATTGCTCCGCGGAGATTCCCTCAACTGTTGACAATCCGGATAAAAAGCAGCAAATCTGCGTCTGCGTGAATCAAGTTCAAACCGGGGGATGAGAAGACGCCGTGCGAGGAGTCGGAGGTGCGGTTTGACTCAGTAGGTGGCACCGAGCCTGTTATCTAAAAAGGCATGTTTAATTTACAGTGGGATCAAAGCCGACGCGCTCATAGGAAGAGCGCTGCGGCAGCTCGTCGGGGAGCGCAGCGCTGCACACACAGCCTCATTTTGTTTTGTTTTCTAAGTGGAGGCAGAGAGTGGAGCGGCTGACGGGGAGGCTGCTGGTGAAAACGCTGAGCTGATGAGAAGTCACTTACGAAGGATAACAGACACACAAACAGATGCTAACTATGACCTCAGATTGTTGAAATGACCTCAACTAAGTCCAACCAGCCTGTGTCATTACCGTCACCTTGTTAGATCAGCACTTTGCGACCAGGGGGTGCTGTTCTGCAGAAACACAGCATCAGCAGCAGGCACTCAGCGGCAGCCTGCATCCTGTGGAGGATCCTGGTGTCACTCGTATGTTAACATGTAGTATGTTACACTTCACACAGAGGGGTTGAGGTCAACTCTCCGCAGAGCCCCGACTCAAAACAAGAAGCTTCCACGATCGGGATGAAATATTAAACAAACCAGCTGGATTTTTTTTTACCTGAGATACAGCAGGTCTTGTGTTCAAACAGCTGGATATAAAGACAAGTCCTCTCACTTCAGCAGACCGATATTGTTTTTTCCAGGACGAATATCGATACCGATTGCAAGTAATCGAGGAGACTGATGATCCTTCCACTCCACTACATTCATTTTCTTGCTAATGTTAATTATTAGTTACTCCGCAGCTTCAGATGATTCAGTGTTGATAGTCAGATAGCGTCGTTGGCTCAACATCGAGTCGGACTACAGACACAGAAGATGTTGCTGCGATGATGACGCAAAGTGACGCCACAATAAACACAATAATCTGCAAAAATCAGCCCTGATAATCGGTCTGTACCAACTCCCAACGTTACATTATCATTAATATACACTGGACCGGCTGCCTATAATGAAAGTGTGTCGACTTATCAGTAGGAAAACAATAAAAAAAACCTTCTCTATGCTCCATGTTAAAGATCACGGCATCTAGTAACATAAAGCCAGAGTCAAAAGGATTCAGTTCACCAGTCTATGATACCATAAAGTCTGGGATTAAAAGAATCCTCTCCCGGGCCTCCAGTGTAAACAGGGCTAAGAGACAGTAGCCCCAGCTGGGCCCGCGGACCTCTCCGTGTCCATCCACTTGACTTCTTCCGAGGCCCGGCGCAGACAGTGCCGTCAGTCGGCCGGTTAGCTCGATGCTCGGGCTGCGAGAGGAGGAGGCCGCAGTGGCCAGAGCTGCTGCTAATCCTCTCTTCCTGCCTTGTGACCCTCTAATCTGGATTCATCTGCTGGCCTGACCTGCGGCCAGATCTCAAGCCGATTAGGACGAAGGTTCCTCGGCCTTCAGTCATCACCGGCGCGCTCAAACAACAAAGAGAGGAGCCTCGAAAAAAAAAAAAAAAAAAGAGGGGGGGAGGACGCAATATAAATGTCGGACGCTTCCCTCCCTCCCCCGGAGTGGTGTGTATGTTTAGATTACTTACAGAGATTGAGATCTCTCTCCATCAGTAATCCAATAAACTCAAAAGTCATCTGTGTGTGTGTCAGGCTTAGTTTTTTTCCTCCTAAGAACTAATTAAACAAAAACTCAAGACAAGTAATCAAAGATAAATCTCGATATCGGCTCTGTTTGACTGGAAAAACCCAGAGTTGACCCACAGTGAGGAATCCCACTGTCACATACCAGAGCTCCCCCCCTTCCTCTCCCCGTCTCTCAGCCTTTGAAGTGTTATCAAGGGGTGTGTGTGTGTGTGTGTGTGTGTGTGTGTGTTAAAACCCAGAGCGCATCACTTCAACATCACACATGACATGATTAAGTGGTCCTGCTTAAATATGTGCGGATCCGCCGTGGGAACATTCACAGGAACACAAAAAAAAACACGCACGAAAAACACCCCGACACCTCTCATACGCACACACACACACACACACACACACACACACACACACACACACACACACACACACACACACTGTACACACATGCACAGAGCCGCAGGGATCTGCAGGGAGAATCCAGCCGTCACCCTCTCTTTAACACCCGGCTCCGAGAGTCATCCTGGTGGGAGACGGGGGTCAGGCAATTAAAGTGGCTCCCTGGATCCCCCCCTCGCCACTCCTCCATCCTCTTTTATCCCCCCTCCACGCCTCCAGCTTCACAAACTCTCCTTCACCGCTCCGGGAAGCTGGAGGGAAAAGCCTCGCTGTAGCCGAGGCTAAAATAATTACCCTGCAAAACTCTCGCTCCGCAGCCACTCGTTCGAACGCAACAAGCGTCCGGGGAGAGGCCGTTATTACTCATGCACGACCCCGAGTGTGATCTTAAGAGCTGATCGAGTGAGGAAAGTAAAAGTGGCCAACTAAGCGGTAAACAATACAGAGAGGGAGAGGCAGACAGAGAGATAAAGAGAGAGGGGGGGAACCTTGTCCTCACGGTGCACAAGTAGGGCTATTTTTACCCCTGCACAAGTGTTGTTTACCCAATGAACTGCGAGCACGTGAGAGCTCCTAATGTGAGTGTGTGTGTGTGTGTGTGTGTGTGTGTGTGTGTGTGTGTGTGCACGATGGACGAGAAGGTGACGCAGACAGTGGCGCGAGTCCGTTTCCCCCCCCCCCCCCTCTTTCTCTCGGCGCGTCACTTCGCATCACGTCAATGCCGCTGTGACCCACTTCCAGCGGCCACTCCCTCCTCGCAGAGCTCCACTCCCCAGTTTCCCTCTTTCCTGTTTTTATTAGATCCCTCTGCTTCAACCTCTCATTGTCCCACTGTCTTTGTTTCTTCAGCTCTTAAAAAAAAAAAAAAAAGGTGTGCAACTGTTTTTTGTTTTTGTTTTTGGAGAGAGCAGTAGTGCAACTTAACTTATTTGTGTCATTACTTTTGCAGAATGGAGGCTAAGCTGCCCAGATCTTGGTGCAATCCTTTAAGGGTCACGACATCAACCAGTTCTTCTTTGTGTCCTACTGTGCTACAAACATCCTTCCTCCCCCCCATCTGTTCGCTTCACGCCACAGTTAGTCATCATCATCATCATCATCATCGAGATGCAGGTTTCTTTCCCCACACGGTTCTTGCGTCTCCTCAGAAAAGAAGCACGACGAGCTCCAGGGCGAAACTATTTTGGTCACAAGTGCGCCCAGAAATCTGTCAAGTGCGACTTCACATTTTCATCGTGTGATTGAGAATGTCACAATTTCTTGTTGCGTGTGTCTTTCACATGATACGTGAAGAATTTCAATTAAAGTTGGATGTGTGTCTAAATTATAAGCTCCTACTCCTGAATAAAAAAGCCGCAACAGTGCAACCAGTGTGAAAAATACATCTGGAGCCCTGAAAATGCAAATCTAAAAGACTACATTAGAAGGTTTTGTTGCAGGGAACAACCACAGGATGGGAGTTAAATGGTTAATTCTTGACCTTGCCGACAGTCGACTGACGGATCTAAACTCGCCATCCACTACAGTTTCACTGATAGGAAATCCATCTGTCGGGAGGGGAGACGACCGCGATGCGCTTCAAAAGGGCGGAAAAGCTTGTATGAGGTCCTTGAGTTGGTTCAGCTGAGTCAAATCCATCACAGGCTTCAGAAAAGGACCAATGTGTTCTCAGCTGTAAGCTTCTTAGCTACAAATCATATGTACACTTCACTGACAACTTTCAAATGAGTGCCCTCCAGGCCCCGGATTTGTTTCTGGGTGTATTTATTACGACAGAGCCAGACAGCCATCGGTTTCATTTGGACTTCCCCCATCATCCGACGCTCGGCGACGACGATGATTTTAAGAAACAAAGTCACATGTTCAGGTCACACTGAAGCTCCTGGTTATAAAATCTAGCCCCCAAAACTGGTCGCAGTCTGAAGCCCTGCAGTTTCTCTGATTTGTCTTCCCACCTCCACATTTGTTCTTCCTTCGTCACGCCCTCTCTATATGTGTCAAACCCCAGTATGGGAGCAGTGGGTGGGACCGAGCTGATTCAGAGGGTCAAGGCAGGCCGCCGTTTTTATGAGCAAATTGGGGGAAAAAAAAAAGGGCAGAAAAGCGTGGAGCCAGGCATGCTGGCGAAAAGGGATGCTGCACAAATCAGGATGTCTAAAATTAGACCGCACGTGTACACATTTACACCGGGCTGAGCCGATACTGGCGGAAATGTTACGACTGGAGCAAAACCAGCCTCTGCCGCTGTTGACTCTGAGGTCTGCGCTACATCAAAGTAGCTTTGATAGAAGTGTATGGTTAAAGAAGACCAGGTTTTCTGCCTTTATGTTTTCAAGTCAGATCCCATGGCCCATAGAAAAAGCCTGCAGTGAATTGATATCGCTCTGCTTTTATTATTCCTGGCTCGGCTCCGGCTTTCATCTCCCCTCCGCAGCTGTATCGCAGTGTTTTTTAGCGCGGAGACACGGATATTCTCTCAGCGACGTGTGTGCATGTGTGGGGAGTGTGAATGAGCGCTTATGTGGAGCATTCGTTAAGATTGGGAATGCATGTAGGCTGCACGGGTATGTGCGTCTGTGCGCGTGTGTGGGAGGGAGAGTAAAAAAAAAATGTAAAAAAACGAGAGGGTTTGTGCAGGAGAGGGGATTTTTTAAAACCCATCTGTGATTATACTGTATATATGTGTGTGTGTGTGTGTGTTCGTGTGTGTGTTCAAGGCAGGAGGTTGGGTCAATTACCTCAAGATGTTGAAGAAAAGGGCAGAAACAGTCCAAACAGACTCTCCCCCCTCTTTCCTTTCTCTCTGCACCAACACCCAAGTCAAAGTACGGTGAATTCTGTGAAATCTGAGCTCGGCGGGCTACAGAAACGTCTGATTTATAATCCAAAAACATCTGCATTAAGCAGCTAAAAAAAAAAAAAAAAAGAAGAAGAAAAAACTGAGAATGTGGCTGAGGCCCACCTTAACAACTGGAAAAAAAAAGGGAGGGAACGATGAAAACAGCGAGTGGAAAAAGAAAGAGGAAACGAAACAAAGGAGAAAGAGAGAGAAAGACGAGCCGGCTTTGGGGGGAAAGAAAGTACACGAGGCTAAAAGTTACTGTTGAACAACGATCCAAAACCTGAAGACATTAAATTCACAGAGAAAAGTGACTAAAGACCTTGTGCAGCTAACGATGCTAACGCTGGCAGATTTAACAACAAGAAGTTCATAGTAACTTATGAAACATTTGGTCTTTGAGTTCACACAGAAAGTCAACTAAAAGGCCGGCCTCTCATGATTACCGGTTTCTCTCCACCCCTTGCACCCCCACCTGAGTCCACCAGTGTGCATGTATTTTCTCCGCTCGAAGCCGTCGCCACATTCCAACACACTCCACAGGAAAGCTGCGGAATGACGTGCACATTTAAGCGAGCGCAGGTAGATTGGCGTCTCTGCACGGGTCCGACACACCTGCGTCCGTACCGGCAACTCTTCTTACGTTTGTAAATGCACTTAACATACGCATGTGCTTGGCGAGCACGCCGTCCTGTGTGTGTGCGTGCGCCTCCTCTGCTCGACTGCCCGGCGCTCGGTCATGGCCAGGGCAAGCTGACCAGAGGAACAGAGACTGAACAAGTTAAGTGGGCACCCATGCTGCATTAATGAGGCGGATGGCAGAACCTGGCAACCCAAGCACGTAAAAAACCACGGGCCCCTGGAAGGGCTTCAAAGGCTCGGCTGGCTCATCAGCTGGCGGGGAGCTAACCCCATCTGACAAGACATGGCACCCGCTCTAAGGAAGAGAGAGCGCCTCACCTCCCCACGCACTCTCTGGTGTGTGTGTGTGTGTGTGTGTGCAGCAAGACATGTTTCTTCATGTGCATGTGAATGTTAGTAAGTGTGTGTCCCTGCGTGTGATAACAGCACAGTACTACTTTATGCTTGAGGAGAGGCAGAGCCGCGCTGAGTGACTAGTGTGACAGTCAAAGCGCCAAATGGATTACACTTAAAAACGAGCCGCCCGTGAGAATCAACAACTCTCCCAACGTTGACCAGGTGAAAATCGGCTTTTTAATCATTTGCCGCTCGTCAACAGGAAAGGCCCGACCGGGGACGGCTCAGTCGGGCTTTAAATCAGCGCTGAATGTGTTTTTTTTCCCCACTGATGTGAGGTAACAGACCGCATGAGGAATCATCTGCGCCAAATACTAAACTGCCAGAAGAGATTTTTCCGCTTCTGCTCTTGAATATTTTTGTACACTTATGTGCATTGAGCCAGTCTGGTAGTAGTTTTTTTTTTTTTTAGAAACAAGACTGCTGATTGGCTGTGAGGGGGGACCTTGGACTCTTGAACACACACACACACACAAACACTGAATACACAACCTTGGTGTTCTTTGTTAAAGAGTAACACTTGAGTCGTGACCAGTGTTTTCTGCCGGGTATCTTCACATTTGCCTCTGGCTGAGAAAATGCTTTTCTGTCAACCTCGAAAACAACTTTGGAATCAGCTCCTTAACAGAAAATCAGTTTTATCAATCAGATGCACAGGTGTGTTACAGCAGAAGACGAAAGAAAACAAAAGTGCAGCGTGGGATTGTGGGAGTCGTAGTCTTCATTATTAAACAACCACCGCTGCTGATGAACTTCTGTTTTCTGAGGTCTCACTGTTTTTCTCTGGGCGCGAACAGTGTTGCAGACATCTGGAATGAAGCAAGTGCACAACTACAACAAAATATATGACCATGGTCGACTTGTTCTCATAAAGAACCTCGCACACTATATCTTGGGAGTCATTTTTCAAGCAAAAATGGCAAAAATGTAGCAGTTCTGTCTTTTTTTTGTATGTGTGTGTTTTGTGTAAGAGTGCAACCAAGATTGATTATCTTTGGTTTGTAAGCTGAACAAAAACAGCACTGTGGAAAAAAAAAAGAAATGTGAACCAGAAGAGGGGATTTCCTAACTTCAGATCAGGTAGAGGAGGGTTGTGGTCAGAACTTCAGCTCAGATTTGCAGTTCAAGAAACAAGTTTATCAATAATATTCAAAATGAAAGAAGTCACAGAGAGACTCCCAGTCTCCCAGACGGACTTTGGTCCCCTGAGAAAGTTCCTGCAGTGTAAAAACCCAACAAATTATGGTCCATGACAGCGAGATTACCAAGATGGTTGTCACACACTTTGTCAAAACAAGCAACCTGACACGCATGAAGCTCGCAGAACCTCATTTCCTCCCATATTTCCCGACATAAATCAATCGGACTGTCTGGATGAAACAGAAGGGAAGCTGATGAATAATCAGTATTGACTTAATCCAATTACGCACACTAACCACAGCATGATACGCACGTAATTACACCCACTTCAGTCATCTGTGCAGAGGTCAGCCGGGGCTCTTTAATGTATCAAAGGTTGTTAATGTCTATCGAGTGGAAATTGAAGACCGGTATAAATCGGCCACGTCTTTGCTATTGATCGCTGTGTCAACATGTTTAGCGCGAGTGGAGAGACAGACAGAGAACTGGTTTATTTATAGGTGTTCCAGCAGACAGTAGCAGACGCGCGTCTCATTTGCTGTCGCACATCCTGCTCGGCGAAGCGATGCGTCCCGCCCCCTTGTCTCCTCGGCTCGTCGTCAGCACCCTTGCAAGGGTCAGCGGACGCCTTCGCGCGCCCGCAGCGCCGAAAATGTGACGATGAACGTGTGAAGTTAGTGTTGCGTCTGTGATTATGTTCGTCGTTACAGCTCGAAGACGACGTGTAGAGGTTGTCGAACACTTTGAGGCTGACAAGGGGAAAAAAAAACCAAAACAACTTGAGTTAAAAATAAATGCATGGCTTGATTATAAGAAACACAACGGCAGCGCTCCGGCTCTTATATTCCGCAGATGATCGGGCTACTTGTAACGCTGGTGCCCTCTGCCCTTAATCTTTTGATTAGGCTAGAAGAATGGCAATCTGGCAGCCAGTTGGGTTTAATCCCACAAAATCAAAGCTGCAGGCTTATATTTGGTCCACACCCTTAATTACTGCCAATGTGTGTGTGTGTGCGTTGGCTGTTCACTCTGAAACAAAACAGAGATTAGTGACATTTGGAGATGGATTTGCTACGAGCTATTGTTTGTACTGCAGGAAACCAGTTACGTTTTGTAGCATGTGACCGTTAAACTCTGTGTTGAGAACAAAGTCAGGACTCTAAATATGTTTACAGGATGTTTGCAGTAAGTCAGACTTCGACTAGTGCACTCTGGGTAAAACATGTAGCACATTGGACTCCATGAAAGCCATCTGCGCCACGACCGAACCATCAATATTTTCTTATTCCAAGCAGATGTATAAAAAGCTTGACGCTACGTCACACTCAGTCACCCCTCAAGGACCCCTGACACTGAAAGTCAAGGGTCATACCTCCTGACTGACTCAAGGATGGGACACTACATTCCTCTGGATTAGTCAAGCAGCTCGAGAAACATGGTGGCAACTCTCGGTCATCCAGGTCGCGATCTATCCGACTGCTGCACAGAGTTGCTTGAGTTTCAACGAGGTTTCTTCTTCGGTTTCAAGAGGTGCAACAAGTTTCAAGAAACTCGAGAACATCCAGTTTAACGCCATAGATTCATTGTAGAGTTATGCTACAGTGCTTTTCTTTGATTTTGTTCAAATGTCGCGGCAAACAACTGCACAATCCCTTTTTGTTTGAATACATTTCAGCATCAGACGAACATTCAGATGGGATGAGCTGCTGCATGATTGAGTATTTACGTGTTACGAGTTAAATGACGCTCTTTGAATCCTAAACATTTGGAAAAAGCCAACTTAAAAAACAGCAATTTAGCAGCAGATAAACAGACGTGTTGCCTGTAAACGTCTGGACGTCATCAACAGCGACGCCCAATTGAAAGGCTCTTCGCAGCAGATGCTTAAGGAAACGGCTGTTTTTTTTGTTTTGTTTTTTTTTTACCTCGCACAACCCACAGCCCACCGCAGTGTGTAAACAAACACCAGAGGGGCATTGTGGGTAGAGCACGTCCTCCCCGAGCCCATGGCCCTCTTTAACCTCATTCCTCTCCCCGTTACCACGGTTTCACCACCGCAAAACCCCATGGCAACCTCCATTTGCATAAATCTGCATGCCTTCCCCGCTCCGTTAAAAGCCCGTCTGACTGACTGCTGAGCTGGCAAAGGTTGTGCTTATGTAAGCAGAGTCTAACAGCTAGCAGTTAAATGGTAAATACAGAGAATGTTCCTTCAATAAGTACAACCCTGGAACCCCTTTATTATCGGCCCCTCTGAAAATCCCATCTGCCATGTGGGTTCTGATGCAGTCTGCAAAAAAAAAAACCAAAAAAAACCCAACGCTTCTTCCAATCCGGCGCAAATATTTTTCTTTCCAGTGACATCATCTCTTGGTTTGTTTTTTTTATTTATTACTGTTTACATGAATAATAACCACATCTGATTTCATTCTGATGCAAATCAGAGAGGAAAGTAAAGGAGGCGGGCAAGATTCAACTTGTGGCTCCGCTTTTTTTTTTTAATTACAAGTGCTGACGAAATCTTTAAGATCTGGTTGACTTTGACTTCTTGGTTGACTGTGTGTCTGAACAAAGCGTCACCGGTGACAACGTGTGTGTGTGTGTGTGTGTGTGTGTGTGTGTGTGTGTGTATGTGAAATCACCAAAAATGACTTTAAAAAATGAGTTTAAAAAGAACACGAGGATGTATAATCCTTTTAATTTAAATCAAAATGTGTTATTTACCGGAGAGGAGGCGAAGCTCTCGAACTCAAGAAAACAACTCAGAGAAACAAAATCCCGTCTATTCACTGGTGTCATCCGGAGCTTCACCGACTATTTACCCAGCACTGATGGATAAAAGGGATCCACAAAGGGCTAATGGCACATTAATTGCCACAAAAGAGAAAGAGATCTTACATAAGCGCTGTCCAGATCGACAGTTATCTCATCCCAACCAAGTCTGAAATTGGATTGTAGCCTTTGACTCGCCCCGACGTCGGCGTTTTGAGATGTGGCGAAACTAAGCGGAGGCGACAGCGCTTGTGCTCCGCGGCCGTCTATATAGAGGCCATTAGAAAGGAAACAGGAGAATGAGAGCGAGACGTACATACAGTTGGAGTAGGCAGACAAGAGATACTGCGCAGACAGGACAGGAACAGCCATAATAACCAAGGGAATTCTGTTACATCCCATTATGAATGGTTAGCGCTGGCTCGGAGCTCCACTGCGCAGCTTCGTCCAGGACTGCTCTACAAAAAAACAAAAGCTCACCAGGACTCGTTATCCATGTCACTGAATTTATTTATCCCTTGACTGTTGTTTCACTTCCACCTACTAGAAAAAAAGTGGCAAATGTATCTGGGTTTGAGTTGCAGACATCCTCGTTCTAGTTCTGCAGGACAGATGGGTCTGAAACGCGACAGTAAAACAGCATTTTAATCTTCTTAGTGTCTGCACACACACACACGCACACATTGTACCTTTCTCCTGCCGACGGCAAACAGCTTCAGACAGAGGAAGAGAGAGAAAGCACATGTGCGTCTACGTACGTCTGCGAGTGTGAAAGATGCAGTCGAAGGTGTGAAACATCACAGACAGGAAGAGTCAAGTGGGCGTAAATGCCAGCGACCTTTTCTCTCAGAGGTAAACTTTTACGAGCCCTGACAAGCCACCGTTGGGTCGGGGCGCGCGCCGTGAGACGGGCTGCACCGACAACATGTTTTTCCTGACATCATCTCGCGTCTGATCGGAGCTGCCAGGCATTCACAAGGTGTCTGATCTTGTCTAATTGTTTCCAGTTTAACCATGCAACCTGTGTTTTCATACCTTAGCCGTGTGGCGACAGGATAACTTTATCCAGTCAACAACAAATTCAACTGGTGTATCGATTAAAACTAAACGTGACAAAGTGCAGTCACGTCTCCACAACTTGCACCCAAAGTTCCCACAAGGAATCACGGAGGTTGTGAATAAAGTGGATATTTCCATCATGTTTACATCATCTGAGGTTCATTCTTGTGCAAATGTCTTGGAAATAATGTAAAAAAAAAAAACGTGCTCAAACAGCTCAGTGCCACACTTTCAGAATCTAGGTCACACGAAAAGACACGATGAGCATTAATTCAAGACTTTCATTCTATAGTTTAAGAGGGTTTTAAGTATGTGGTGTGGAGACAAATTAGGTATAAGAAAGGTTAAGTTCACATATTAAAGACAGTTTTCATGTTAGGTTAGTATATTTCCCATGATGCAAAGCTGAAGCCTGCAGAAGTTAAAATAGTTTGCAGACAGTGTTAATAAAAGCTCCAGAAAGATCTTAAAAGTCACAGTTTAACTATAACACACACTGAGTGTGTACTTGGCAGCATGTGTGCGTGAGCGCTCTGCAAAGTATACAATCGATAAAAACAAGCAGCAACTCAACGTCGTGCGATGGGGATTAATCACACCAATAAACATTTAATTGATGCTAACGAGCGGCTTCATCAGGCGCCGTCGTTACAAACATCAAGCCTTCAACCAGCCTGGAGGCAGCAACGACTCCTGCTGCTGCTGCCGCTGTAAAACAAGTTTAAAACTGAGGGCATTACATGTGATCGGATGATGGGAGTGGATTATGGTATTACATTATATCCTGTATCTCTGCGCGTATAGGGAAGGGCTTTAAATGTCAAGCTCGTCCGTGCTGCGGTATATCATGAGGGCTCTGATTCTAAAACTGCCACGGCAGCCCTGAAGCGCTCCGTCCTTTTTTTTTTAATAGGCCTACAGCCCACCTCTGACTTCATGGCCATTAGGTTTATTAGTGTAGCTTGTATGTAAGCATGACACACACACACACACACACACACACACACACGGTGGAGAATCACAGCAACAAATTCCATTAGGAGACTATTGGTTTATAGCCAGATGGTTAACCTGCCCTGAATCAAAGTGATGAAGACTACAGTGCAGCAGGACTCCATCACACACACACATACACACACACACACACACACACACACACACACACACACACACACACACACACACACATAAATACCTCGTAAAACCTAATAGAAACTCATCAACTTGTAATTTTATTATCCAGGACCTCCCTCCCCCCTGACACCCCGTCGTCAGGTCGTCAAGTCACGCTGTCGTACTTTATGATGCATGGCTATCATTTATACAGCGCGGTGGTTACAGCGTGAGTTGGGTTTGATGCATCTTCTGACGGGGCAAGAATCCTTAAGCCCGCCCCATCAATCTAACAGCCCGCAGACTTTGAAGACCGTTTTTGTTTTTTCGAGAGGCTGGGTCCCATAAACCAAATGCAAAACAGCAAAAGTGTGTTCCCAAACTATAAAATAAAATTGTTTGCGACTGGAAAATTGCAGCTGCGGCTGGAGCCGATGTGCTGCCACTGGATTTCAAAAGCCATTTAAAATTTGTGGGAGATGGTTCAAGAAATTAGTCAGGCTACTGGGCGAAGAGTCCGGGAACATTTGATGTGATGAATCCCTCAAAAAAAACTGGATCTGAAGCGAACCTCAACAATAAGTCCAAAATCGATGACTTTCCTTCGGACTAAATGTAAGATGACATGCAGCCCGCTCAGTGGGACTAAATCTAGCTAGCGAATACGTTAACTAATTCACTGGTTATAAATCTTAAAGCTCTAGTTTGACATTTTATGCAATTTTCCTTGGTTATTAGATTGTTTGCTTGTTAGCTTAGCTTCCCAAAAAGACAGTTAAATGGGGAAACAGCTATCTAGAACTAGTCCAGAATCCTACATTAACCCTGGTAAACCTGCAGATCATCGCTTTATCCCTTCAGTCTTTGTGTAGTTTGAAAAAAGAAAAGACACAATGTGTTAATTAATGAGCTTTAGAAATGCTGACACCCTGCAAGAACATGAGGCTAGAAGCTTCCTGCAGTTTCAGCCTTTTCACAAAGCTAAACAAACTCAAGCTAAGCTAAGCTAAGCTAAGCTAACCAGGTGCTCACATCCACACATAAGAGTGGATTCAGTCTTGTTTCACTCCATCTAAGAAACAGGCTGCTTACCAAATATAATGAATATTAACCAACGTTCAGCAGCAAAACACATTTTCTTTTGTCAGATATGAACTGCAGCGTGTCCCAGCTGTACAGATTATGTAAGGTACCAGGTGTCAACATGTCCGGTAATACTGTGTGATATTACAAACTCAGTGCGTCAACAGCCTGGATGACTACAACAATCCTCCAAATTGAACCATTTCTGGCTTTTCCTTTTTGCCCAGCAAACACCCGGTTCCCCTCTCTGCTGTGAGGCTGTTTATCTACCCAGAGTCAGCCGGCACACCTCCATTATCCCAGAGACCTTTGCAGCTACAGTCAAAAGGCACCGTGGATGAGTCAACAGCAACAAGCCAACAACTCTACGCTGGTCTGACACCGCCTGGCCTCCGTTGTCTGCCTCTGAACCAGCTGTCCTTTGGGAGCCGCTGCGTCAGCTCACGTTAGCCGTGAGTGACGCAGATCAGAGCGGGCCGGTGGTGACCAGGTGGTCCCTCCGATTCTGTGGATCTTACTAACGGACCCGTGGTGGGATGGAGGGGTGGGAAACAGCAGGGAAGAAGAAGCTATTCATAAGCTGTCTCTGGAGATCAAGATGAATCCTAATAGATTTATATGGTTTAATATAAGTGATGCTGAATTTGTTGTGCTCCCAACGAGCCTTTAGCCTTTTTATGACCTTCCTGTAAATTCAAGTTTATCAAACCTTTTAATCATCTTAGCGTAAAAGCTCCAGATTAGCAAACAGGAACATATGCTGTTTACTTTTTAAAGATCAATCTCTTGTTGTTAAAAAAAAACAAAAACAGCTTAATTCATCATGCTTCAGCTCTTTCCATTTAGAGTTTCCTGTCCTTCCTGCACGTGTGGATTTCCTCCATGTGCTCCGTTTTTTTCCACCCGCGGAGGCCGAGCCACGCGGCGCCCAAAAGGTGTGAATGTGTCAGTCTGTCGCCGCTGAGACGAGCGACAAACCCGTCCAGGTTTTTTCGCCCGACGCCTGCTGGGAAAAGTTCCAGCTCCTCTGTGCAGGATTTTAAAAAAGTGCGTGTGGAGAAGAATAGATAGATTATTGATTTTATTGCATGTGTGTGGTGTCAGCAGCAGCGATGCCAGCCTCGGCTTTTTCTTTTTTTTTTTTTTTAAATTACACAATAGCAGCTTATTAACATTTTAAAAATCGCTGCAGGCTGAAGACTGATGTCAGCATATTTATCTGCTTCTCCTGCTTAATTACAGGCTTCCTTTACATTTATGTAAAGCATAAATTGTACTTTTTTTTTTTTTTACAATACTGCAACACGGCACTGAAATGTGACAATAACGTCCCACTTCTCTTCGTTCTTCAGCTCCTCTCTCACACTTTTCTCTCCACATGCAGACCTTCCCATGAGGCCGTTCACCAAAAGGGCGCGACTTACATAACCACCTGTTTTTATTACAACATAATGACGATACGCGGCGTTTCACTTTTAACCTTTCTTCCAAGTTCCTGTCAGCGCGCCGCTCTTATCGACATTCCCTCGGTTCCCACCCACGAGCCGTTAACATCAGCAGCCTCGCAGATAATCACAACCTGATTCAATATCTCAAACCGACGATCGTAACTCATCGCAAACCTGTAAATAAGTCAAATTAAGAACACATCTGGGAGATTAGACGATAGCACACCGAGTTGGACCGGTACTTCGACGTACTGCAGGTAAACATGCCCGTCTATAAAAAGCGCTGCGTCTATAACAGTGTTTGTTGGATTAAGGTGCCGACTGGAATGAGGGAGCGTACAGTATGTTTGCCCGAGTGTGCAGTTTCAATGCAGGAGAGGGTAAAAGCACACCCAGCTTGTCAGCACTGGAAAGAGTATAATTCCTCGAATTCTTTTGAAAAAAAAACAAAAAAAAAACAAAAAAACTAACGAGTCTCGTGAATCCAAGTAAAGAAACTCCTCATAAATTCTTCAGTAAGTTATTTGCGTTGTGAAAGAGCTTGAAAAAAATCTTTTTTCCTTGTGAGAAAGAAAGAAAGAAGTCAAAATGTAAAAAAAAAAGAAAAAGAAAAGGACCAGCGATCGGCGCCGTGTGAGCAGAGATGAAACAAGCTCCTCTGTTGAAATATTTACCTCTCTGGGAATAAAAGTGAGAAATCTCTGCATTCAGCGCTCACGTCTGCAGGTGTGGTGATATTTCTGGCTTGAGTGTTTACTTTCACCTCTCAGCGGCGGCAGCTGAGGTTTCTGGGATGGCCAGTTTCCAGCTGTGCTTCCTTTGAGTGACATCTTCTTCCTCTTCTGCCCTCGCTTTGACTCTCATCCTTTTCCTTCTTCCCCCTCACCTCCTCCTCCTCCTCTTCGTGCTCCATCTCTGCCTTTTTCACCTCTCAGTTTCCTCTTTCGTGTTTTTCCTCCCTCCTCCCCTTATAAAACCTCCGCAAACCCAGACCATCATCTATTTTTCCTAACCCACTTCTACCATTTTTTCCACATTTCTCTGACCTCTCCTCATTTCTCACATTTTTCTGGCCCTCATCAGCTGACGGGTGACCAGTGATGTGGGCTCCTTCCGAAAACCACCTCCGTCAGCCTTTCCACCCTCTGGTGAACCGCGCCGCCATGACTGCGGTTAATACGACACCAACACAACAGGAATCTGTTCCAAGCTTCTGCTTTCATCATACTTTGGCGGGCTGTTTATAATACCATTCCCTCATCCGACGGTCAATTATTAACTTTTGCATGGAAACCGCTCACACTGTAGCTTTCATCCTCTTCCACGTCATATAAACGCTGCAGCGTATGTAGCACAGGTCTGGAGATTAACTAGTCGGTAGCACGTGGCGACAGGCTGTCTTCTTCATCCTTTTCCATTTAACGCCTGCTGTTTTTGTTTATCTGTACATGTGCCGACTACGAGGAGGCCCTACAGGTATGCAGCTCACATTTTTTTCTTGAATGTGCACCGATTTTAAATCCCCAGCGGCAAGAATATCCCGGCTGCATCTCGTCGCATTCCTCCGCGACAAGAATCAACATGTTTGGAGAGAATACAGCTCGACAAAGGGAATTTGTCAAAAAAGCAGGGAGAGACATGTACAGTAGAAAAGCCACAGAGCTAAAAAAAAACAAGGAGGTGCCACTGTGCAGAGCAAAGCTCAGTAAGAAGAACACCCCATAATACTGAATTAACGGGCATAGTATCCTAGCAACAAGCGCTGTCTGCAGTGTCCTCTGTTGCTCCTGGATCTTCAACCTTGCATCTTTCTTTCACAGGGTTCTCCTCAACGGCACCGCGAGGAGACACTTTCATCCCCGCCGCCATCCTTTACCCTTCAACTTCCTGTTAGGACACCCTAACAAGGGCACTGTCATCGAGCGTGCACGCCGTTTAACACAGTTATGACTCCTAAAAAAAATGAGGGTTTAAGAGAGCGCCTCGGCTCGTACAGTGCATATCGTGCGCAGGGCTACGTGCCATGTATTTAAAAGAGCGGTGGGCAGAGATACAGCGCTGGATCTCGCTCTTCAAAATCCTTTTAAACGGAGAAGCCCTCCCCTCAAAACCCTCTGCCATGTTTCAGAGAGCCGCGGCGGAGCTGCAGCATCAATGGTTTAATCCCTTTACATCTTTTGTTGACTGTGAGGAGAGCGAGCGAGGCAGAGAGGGTACATAGCCGATAAGGCACTGTGCAACGTCGCCTGAAAACCCTCTCGGCTGGCTTTGTTGCTCAATCAGTATACGTTCCATAAAAGCGTGGAGAGGAGCGGCGGCTGCGAGGGTCAAAGCGGAGTCATCAAAGAACTGGGTGAGGTTTGAGAGGAACATCTTCTTTTTTCTGTGCAGGGTGTACGTGAGGCGACAACGCGTGGGCGGGTTCACCGAGTTCGCTCATCAAGACCGACCTCGCCCGGACTTCACTGAGAATGTCACAGCTGCAGCGGCGTTTCCATCACTCGAATGTATCAGAGGGGATATTATAGGCCTCCACAGCACAGCCCGGGCTGACGTGCGGTGTGAACATGAAATCCATAGGTTACCCAACCGTTTAGATGGACGCCAATACGATGTAGTCAAAACCACAACCATAGTTTGCGTCATCTCTGGCGGGTCTGACTTTGCGGGACAAGAATGAAACTGCAGACCCACACGGGGGGATTTAAAGATGACGATGCATGAAAAACAAAAGTTGGTGCACATTTGAATTTCATGCAGAGGTCGACCGATCAATCGGTTTGCCTGGTTAATCAGCACTAATAACTGGCGTCAGAGAATATTAAACGATGGCTGCAAAGACTCCACGAGTCACTTGAGGACTTTGAACGCCATTTTTTTTCAGTGAACGCCTTTAAAAAAAACATGCAGAGGTGCGACTCTTAAGAGTGCAGCGAAACTGAATTTATTCATCTCCAAACTATCAATATTCTACCAGCCCTTAAAAATTCAATATCGGACGACCTTCTAATTTGATGTCATGCTGAAGGAAGCACGGTGTTACGCAGCTCATTCGATACTAGCAAACACGCTTGGCGTTACATAATTCGACTGATTGACTTTCCAGGGTACGGGGGGAAGCTCCACAGGCATCACAGTAAAGAAGATTTTTTATTAAACCCTGACAGCTGTCGATATTTGAGGCAAGTATCCTGTGAACCCGCCTGCATACAGGCTGATTCCCTCACAGTGTCCTGACAGGGTCAGAAATTCAGCAGTGCAGCTTCTTTGTCAGATACATCTGAATTAAACATCCTTATCTTCTGTATGCCTCCTGTTTTTCATCTTGCAACTGCATACAGACTTTGGACATTTAGCCATTTGGTTCGACTTCTGCGATGTGTGCATGTAGGTCAGTGAGAGATCCATAATGTTAGTTATATAATACGATCCGTTTCTTTTTCCAGCGTTTAATTCAAGCCGTGTTATAAAAGCAGCCGTACTCTCGCTGCGATGTGTTTACTGTGCCTTTACACTTGAAGTGTTTGCCAACCCTTGTTGCCTCGCGAGCTATAACGAATGATTCAGAATGTGCTGACGCCGAACTCTCCCAAAAACAGCAGCAGCAGAGGAGGAGGAGGAGCAGGGAGGCAGCGTGAGATCTGAACTAAAGAGGCCACGGAGCTGGAGAGGGAGAAGCAGGACGGCTATAATTGGCTGTCAGATGTGTCATTTCCTCTCAGCATGTGAGTGAGGAGGGGATGAAATATGCTGCGTGATGCCCCTCCGAAGACGAACAACAGGCCCTCGACTCTATCAGAAGCCATTATGGCCCGTCCTGACCGAAACTGACTGCAGAGCAGAACCAGGACGGGGTCGCGTCTCTCCCCTCCATCAAAAACACTCTTAAACTAAAGTCTCCCTGCCGCATTTTCATTTCATTCTCCATCTATCAACCTCCAGCACATCTCCCATTTTTTTCCAAGATAAGTCACCGTGGCCAACCGGACATCATCTATACGTCTGCTGGACCCGGAGCTCACTCTGAAGGAGTTAAAGAGGATCGGAGGAAGACCTGGAAACATCTCCAGTGTTTTTTTTATTGCAGACATCCCTGATGGATGTTCCACCAAAAAAAGAAAAAAAAAGAAAAAAAACATTAATACCAGCGTAAAATATCCTCCAATACCGTGAACGTCAAATAAATGCAAATAGATGAAGGGATAAAAAAAACAAAACGCATTTGTCCTTGTTCCTCTCCGCCCTGCTCATCCATCACGGCTGCCAGTCATTGATTTGCTCAGACAAACTGCCTCGATGATTATCAGCTTTTCACCTAAGCGCTTTATGATCGTGACAGTCGCATCGGCAGGACGCTCCACACTTGGCCGACTTCAAATAAATAATGACTCTGATCGGCGCTTATAATCCGAGGCCAAGCGCAGCTAAGTGGGCTGGTCTTAATACGTCTCTGATGGAATTTTTTTTCAAGGGCAAATCAGATTGTCGCCGAGTATTTGTCATGAGCAAGCATGAAAAAAAAAAACAGATGAATCCTTTGCTGAATAAATATTTAATGTGTTGAGGGAGTAGATGATTTTTCAGAGCTGGCCTCTAACCCCCCACCACCCCGAGATCCACTTTTCATCTGTCAGACTTCCTCTTTTATATATTTTACCTAATAAAGCACGAGGTGAAAAGTTTGAGGCTTAATAGGAAACACCTGGGTGCGACACTTGGGAATACATTTAAGATTATCTATGAGATTGGTGTTGCTGCTCTGGCATTCTCGCTTTATTGCGATTATTATTGCAACTCTGACAAATCTGCTAAATCCATCCAAAAGGGATCACCGAGGTCGTCAGGATTCATCGTCTGGGAACCATGAATGTCTAGAGGCTGCGAGATGTTGAAAAAAAACAAATCATATTGGAATAATTTTGACAGATAATACAACTGTGATATAATCCACATTTGCAGGAGTGATCATTTTTGCATTACTAGTTTCATATCAACTGGAAAAACATTAAAATCATGATGATGTGAAAAGATTTCGAACATTTTGAGAACAACAGTGAAACGATTGTGCTTATATTTGACTTTTTATAGATAAACTGCTGCTTCTGCAACACGGATATTGCAGTTTCGATGATATTCTGATTGATCGTGTAGCTCCGATGCCGATCCAACCGGTGGATGTCGAGATATTTTACAGGATGAACGGGAGAACGGGACCCGCTGGTAGTCCGGAGAGATCACCGAAAGTCATTAGAGGCCATCCCCTGGGGGACGATTTAATGCCTATAGAAAACGTCACGCCGATCCATCCAGCACTTAACAAGACATGTCACTGAGCATTAAAAATGTAAATGTTTCAGACTTAATTGAAAAGGGCTTCAGAGAGAGCGAAACCACGAGGAACGCAAGCAAAGATTATCTGATAAAAGCAAAACATTATCCCGGCTTCACCCTTTCCCTTCGCGAACTGAGGAGCTGCCTTCTGATTTTTTTCAGCATGTGAAGGGATATTTTCCGTGTAAGCCCCATCTAAAAAAAAAAAATTCCGTGAGACAGACACTAAACTCCTTTTTCCGCCACCTTTGTAGCATTATGTGGATAACAATGGGGCTACACTGACAGATGGTCACAATGGCCTTAAAGTGGGGCATTATTTGAAAGCAGGAGGAGGAGGAGGAGGAGGAGGAGGAGGAGGAGGGTGGCTACACTAACCCTCCTCTTCTTCACACAAGACTCACAAAATCAGGTAACTCTTTCCATGTTGTTTCCTGCATTCATCGTGACACATAATCCCTTTTATTCCCAATGTTTTCGCCCTCTGCTGCTCTCCGGGTCGCTCTATACGTAACAGAAACCAGTTGAGGAGACGAGTCTGTCTGGAGGGGCCCATCCCAAACCAAAACAGATACATGTTTCCCCAAGTTACACAGTCCAAGCCTTGGCACTCACAACCCGGCCCTCTGCGAGAGGAAATTATCCCCGCAGAACAGCACAGGAACGTTACCTGAAACCATCCCAGAAAACATCCTGAGGACAGAGCAACGGCACCGAGAGCGAGAGAGAGAGAGCACGATTCATTCCAGATGCTCCAAAAATCTCCACATTATCTCATCCATCTCGAGCTCACGCCGCCAGTTTCACATTTTTCTCAGGCGCTCCAGTTATGTCCCAACTTTTGACTCTGGAGCTAATATCATCATCTACGCCAACCAATCAAGCGCTTCGGTATTTCATTATTGCAACAGAGTTTGTTTTCCCTGTCAGCTAAAACATTTGCTACGAATTCCAAATCGAGGAATTATGTCCCTCCACTTGAAACCTCAAGTAGCTCCCGTCCCACCCTACCTCCCACCGCGCTCGTATTTTTAAGCAGCGCAGGAAAAACAAGCCGTAACTGTTACACTAGATGTCGAAAGTGAGGCGACAGCACTATCTAAACGCATGCAAGGTGAAGACATCTGCTGACTCGAGTCTCCAGTGTCACAGCAACCTGAAGCAAAGAGCTGACAGGCAGAAAATCCAGATGAACGCCTTGTTTCTCCCAGGCATTTCGAAAAAGGAGCTGATGAAGAGGTGTGCTGTCTGGGAGTTGCTGACTTTTGGCAACCTGGGACTGTTTCGGCTCGTCGAAGGTCACCGGCTGCGATTAGCGCAGACAGAATCGAATTGCTGATGGCAAGTTTGTGCTGCAGCCCCAGATGGGGTTTTGTGTCGTTGTCATTGTGACACCCGAAACCCAATTACTCTTTTCAAAAACTCCCCTCCTGTGACCCTCTGTTTGAATTTTAATCAGTTGTTTAGATCTGTGTCAATACGGGTCCTGCCAGGTGTGCAGCACCGCTCATTAAAAGTCAACTTTTAGTCGGTCAAGGACAAGGTGACAACGGGACGGAGGACAAGCGGAGGACTGTAAAACCTTCCACTCCTCCATAAGCAGAGCAATATTTTAGAGTTTATTCCAAGTAACCCAATATATTGTCAGGAAATGTGTGCTGCACAAACGTAAAGAAAGCATTCAGTTAGATGGAAACTGGAGGGGGTCGATTATTTTACACCAGTCTAGGTTTGATAACGTAGAGACAGAAGACACAGTATCAAGGTATTTTTAAAGCTGCAGGCTCTACAAATGTTTTAGCAAATTTCAGCTAATTGTTTTGTATTTTACGGCCTGAAGATTTACTCTCTTTACTAACAGCAGGACTGTTTTCAGCTCTAATAAACCCACTGTACGCTACCTGCCCAGAAACCAACTATCTTACAAAGTTAGCAACGTGCTGGTGAAATTAAAAGGAGCACTTAGCTGCTAAAGAGCTGGATATCTTCTTTAAAAAAGGTGCAATATGTAAGAGTTGTACATTTAACAAATTCATATATCACCAGAGTAACTGCTAACTGCTGCTAACAGTAGCTTGGATTGACTCTCCGTTAGCTTCAGACAGCTACAACTCAACATTCAAGTGCCATTTGTGACTGAAGTCATCAAGAAAATCATATAAAATGGGACTCAGACATTGTTTACCACAACAAAGAAAGAAAATGCGTTTTAGACTGAGACTGAATTTGAGAGTTGGTACAAAACTAGCGGGAAAATTATCTGCTTCCCTTAATAACTAAAGTGAGGTTATTATTCTGCATTATGTAATTATATTACAACCCCTGTCTTGCTCTGTTTACCGACTCCAGATTAACAACATGTTCCAGAGTCCACATGGTAATATCCTCTTTTTCTTTTAACAATCACGTCATTTATGCGCCCCACCCTCGCTCGTGAACGACCGAGCTATTCATCATTCGTTATCACGATACTATCACCTGTTACCAAACAAACCTGTTCACCTGTGGAATGCTCCACCAACAGGTGTTTGAGGTTGAGAACACATTAACATAAACTGAATAAAGCATATGAGGTGTGATGTTAAATACGCGGGCCTTGTGCTGTTTTGTGGGCAAACTATCACTTTCTGTTTCAGGAAATCGTCAGTGGCATCATCGGTATTATAATTGGACACCACACCCTGTTCGCCTCTTATGAGTGAGTTACTTCACACACACACACACACACACACACACACACACACACACACACACACACACACACACACACACACACACACACACACACACACACACACACACACACACATCATCCTGCAGGGGTCAGGCAGCACGCAGGCCGACCATTCCCCAAACCTTTTTTCCCATCCCCCCCTCGTCCTCCATCCCTCACTCCCCTCCGCTTCAGCGACTCTGAGTTCAGGCGTGGGTGCCGTCCACTCGCCCCACTGATCATTGCTGTTGCCTAGGCGACCGAGCAGCCCAGCCCCTCCAGCAGCCCCCCTGCCCAGCGATCAGAAAAAGAAGGGACATAAATTTGGATCAGCACAGAGGAAGGAAGGAAGGAAGGAAGGAAGGAAGGAAGGAGGGAAGGCTGAGATAAGTGGCTGAAACTGCCCTGAATGTGCGTTTGCTTGGTTCGACGCCACATTCGCGTCCCTGCACGACGTCAGTGACGACCACACAAACAGAACGAAGCATGCAGAACTTGTTGAAATCCCTCTTTTGGACGCTGGCATTAGATCTTGCAGTGAGTCGGCGTCTGTGCGCGCGAGGCTCACGCTGGCTCTATAACCTCATTCTGTCGGCTGAGCGCTGTGTTGACGGGAGATAACGGACAGCGGATCAGACAGTGGGCTCACAGGAACCGAGGGAGGGAGGGAGGGAGGGATGGATGCAGATGGAGGGACTGGAGAAGTGAAGTCTGTCAGGTGAGGGAGGCAAAAGTTCAAAAAATGTGACCTAGAGACACATAAATTCTTTTGGTTCTCCATCTTCCTGTGTTTCCGATTTCCACGCGGCCTCATTCCTGCCGTGTCACGGCGGGGAGAGAGACCCACTTCCGCTTTTGTTTATCCAGGAATGTGGGACGTCCTGACAGGCTGGCTTTTCATTGACAGTGTACAGCTGAGAGTTTCCCCCGTGGCTCTTTCTCCCGGCCACTCCTGTGTGTAGCTATGTGTGTGTGTCTGTGTGTGTGTGTGTGTGTTTAGACTCCATTATCTGTGTTATCAGCCGGCCGGCCTCACCCCGAGCAGACAGGGTGCTGGGAAACGCAAGCCAGAGAGCATGAGGAGAGCCCGTGTTGTGCTCCGGGGGGGAAACAACCAACATACTTGTCATTTCTCAAACAAAACCTGAGAGAATTTGAATTTCATGATTGTAAATGTCTTTGGGAGTCATTTGTAAAACTACTAAAGGAAACGCTGAGGTTAATAAAATGTCAGTAGGTTTTACAAAAAAAAAAAAAAAAGATAGAATTTCTTCTGCGTGTTCCAACAAGATCCGATACGATCCCGTTCATTTTCGCAATTATGATAAGCCTAAAAAGCCGTTGTATCAGTTTAGTCGCCAAATCCTCCAATGTGTGATGCACATCAGAGCTGTTGGCCTTCTTAGGAAAAAAGGTGTGTAAACTTAAACTGAGGCCAGAAGAAAAACCGAGTCAGCTCCTCTGAGTGTGGACAAACAGGATATCGGCGACGGAAAACATCCCATTCCTGCTTAGACTGACTTTTTTTTTGTTGTTCGGCCCCACGAAAACACGCCACACACAATGACTTGAAACCGCAGCCGCAAGGAAACACACCATTGTGTTGTTGATCGTCTGGTTTCCTCTGAGGCGAGAGAAGGAGCTCACACAAGAGAAACACCTCGGCTCTCTCCGACCGGCCGCACTTTGTGATTGATTGATGTTCAAGAGAAACAAGATCCGTTAAAAACCCCCGACAGATTCCTTTTGAGATCTTCGCAGTGATTTAAGTACCAAGTGAACACGGACTTTGATTCAGACACATTAACTGTGACCCTGATAGCTCCTGTAATCTCAGACTGTTCACACAAGAAAGGGACCAAGATGATTGATTTTGTAAATCAGAGGAGGGAAAATTAGCAAAAGCTTCAGTCACACGCGACTGTGAATATCAAGGGCGCTGCTTAATTTGTGTTAGCGTGATGAAACACACAGACACACACACACACACACACACACACACACACACACTGGTGGCCAACTGGGAGGGCTGGTTCTACAGTTTCATTGTGAGCTTTTAGGTCACGTCACTCCCAGAGGGTAAAAAGGAAACTGAAAAGAGAGAACGAGACTGAGAGAGAAAAGCCTCTGGAGGGAAAGAGTTCACAATCACTGTGGCACCTCATATATTAACACACACACACACACACACACACACACACACAGAAAGGCCAGGTGCTAAAGACCCCAGTTTAAACATGCAATTTCATGACTTCTCAGTGAGTTAATTAGGACTAATCTGAACCTAATTGGGCAGGTTTACAGGGTGACTAAACTCGGCAAGCCGTGGCGTCTCGGGACTAGCACACCGTCGCTCAAGAGAGTACACGTCTGACTCCAGAGAGCGACGCCTCCTCTGACAGGAAGGAACGTACAAATTCGAAATTCAAATGAAAGCATCGTGCCGGGAGCCCTTATGAGCCTTAATCTCCAGTGAATCATTAACCCATCGGACTGGTTTCTGAGTGCCACGCGCTGCTGATAGGACCGACAGCCTCGCCGGAACGAGGCCTGAAATGCATCCAGGCCAGATCACACCGGGAGGTGGCACAACAAAATTCAATATATAAAAAATAAAATATGGTGCAGGGCTCGCTGTTTGTACTACTGTTTCTGGGAAGCTAACAGCTAATAACACAATCTCTGTTTTCTAGGTACTGTGTTGTTCATTTACCTGTTGGTGTTTTGTCTCAGGCTTGTGCACCATTTCATTCAATAAAGCCTTTTACTGAGGAGGAAAACACATTTATCCAGGCTAATGGCTTGCTTACTGCCAGCTAACAGTCTGCAGCAATGGCCGACTTTGTGTGGCAGCTTACAGGAGAATTAAATAAAAGGGAATGATGCAAAACAGATAATGTTCTGAAACAATTTTGTTCATTTTTTAGCTTTACGCCAGATTGACAGATAACCATTAGCAACATTAGCTCGCCACAAACCTATGTTAGGTCGCTAAAGCTTTTCTACACTTGGTGACTGGAAGACCTGCCAAAAATGAAAGTGACTGAGGTACATGGTCTTGGGAAAGTCATCAGTAAAGCTCCGACCTCACTACAGGATAAGGGATTTAATGTTCATGTGTCCAGGTGTATCTTCAGTGACTTTTTAGCAGCCGGCTAGGCTACCTAACAAGCTAACATCACCAGTTAAAAAACACCTACGTGATGATTAAAGCACGGGGATAACTACAGACGAGTTAGCTCATCAAGCTAAAGGACGTGCATATCGTAAAGCAGATATACGTCACATGATCAAAAACAGGAAATTTAAACCCCTCAACTCTGAGCATAAAGTTCATTCCAGCAAATCAAAGTGGATGATGATGAAACATAACGACCCAAAACATGTGTGGTGTGTTTACGTCCTGAGTTTCTGTTCAGCCTGGAGATCCCCCCCCGACCCCCCAACCCCAAACAGCTTGTGGGTCCAAGTTCACCAAAGCTGAGCTCAAAGCCACACTGATTTACTTCACTACTGCGAGCAAATCCACTGGAATTTAATCATTTCAGCACAAAATGGGTTTTTTTTTTTTTACCAGTGACCAAGCCTTTAGGTATGAGAGGAGGGAGGCGAGGCGGGGAGGGGGGAGGCCACTGTAAACCTCTCAGTAATGGAGGTCCACGGCTGCTGCAGTCTGGCCTCCGGCACACACGTGGAAAAACAAATACGCACGGATTGTGTGCAAAGGCCGATGGATGTAAAGCCAACGTGGCCTCCGTGGATGAGAACGAGCCCGAGTTGGGACTGAAGCCCATTGAGTGAATGACTGTTTTATTTACTGCAAGTTTCATTAGTGTGCATGTGTCAGCTCACTCACTCACATCACCGAGGGAACGCCAACTTAACCACATGGGTTTCAAACTAAAAGAATATATACTTTCTGATGCTTTCAATGTGAAATGCAGTCCTCCTGCACGACGTCAGCGGCTTCGCTTTCCAGACAAAACTGTGGAATAAGTGGGGAAATATGTTGACACCAGCCTGTGGAGGGGGTTGGATAATATCCCTGCTCTCTGTTACACGTCACTGTATCTGCCTGGGTTAGAAACATCGTTCCTGTGAAGTCATTTAGCAGCTGATGGGACAGGAGTATGTGTCGGGGGTCAACCGCAGAGAGGATCTTTATCAGTTCATCTGGAGAACCTCAACGCAGCACTTTGCCGTCTCGCTGAGTGTCTGGGTGGCACTAAGGCGAGCTCTCTGTCGCTGCATCGTATTTCAAGGCAGGTCTTTTGACAGGGAATTGGGTTCCAGACCACCAGAAGCGAACGCATCAGACATCGAGAAAGTCTGGAAATAGAAGTCGCCGTTAGGAGGTTACGAAACACGGAGGTATTCAATGCAGCCCTTTTCTTTTCCTCTTTATTTCCTCAGAACTGAAGCCTTCGCTCTCCAATAACATTACTCACACATCCTGGTCCGAGTAAACACACACACACACACACACACACACACACACACACACACACACACACACACAGCCTGCATCCCCCAAAGGAAGAGGACTGGTGGTGGTGGTGGTGGAGGAAGAGGAGGGGGGTTCTTCAGCCGTGTCAACGCACAAGAAATTCAATTAAGCAGACAGCAGGATGTCTCCGAAAACCCAGCCTCCTTTGAGCTCAACATGCACCCCCCCACCTCCACCCACCCCACCCCCAAAGGCTTCCCAGCCAACCCCTTACCGCCGTTCAGCCACTCCCCCCCTCCAACAACACCACCGAGGCCCATTGTGGGCTCCTTTTGCTGGGCCCCCCTTTCATACACTCCTCTCCCAGCGCCTCGTTTGCCTCAGAGAAGGTCCAGATTTACATTTGCCAAAAAGTGAAAAATTAAACTATTTCTGGTGGAAATAAAAAAAAAAAAAAAAAGATATGAAACATGGAGCTCTGACTCGAACAAATGGTCAGTTTTATTCTTAGGAAGTACATTCATCCTCCTCCTCCTCCTCCTCCTCCTCCTCCTCTTCTCGCCTATGTCTGTGTGTGTGTCTGGCAACCGGACAGATGCTGTTCATTTAGCACTTGAGCGGCGATCCTCGAGCTTGTCTCCTAAATGCCCAGGGGAGCCGCTGGCATTTGGACAGCATTAAATAAAGTCACTCGGCAGACCTCACACCGCGGACCAGAGCTGACCTCACAACATGGTCACTCCGCTCGGGTTTCAAAAGCAGCCAATCTGAGTAAATCCGTGCTGGTGGAGAGACTTTTTTTTTCTTTCTTTTTTTTCTCCTTACTGTAAGCAAATCACGTCTGCTAACCCGGACATCAAGAAAAACACTTGTTTCATCCGCAACACGTGCTGCAGCAGATTAGGATCTGTGCAGCGTCGCTTTGTGGTTTGTTTGTTTTTTTCTATCTCGGTTTATTTCACAAACGCCGTGCAAATAACAGTTGTTTTTTTCTTTTCCGCGTGGAGTTTGTTTGGCTACCATGTTAAAACAGAAAACGAAGAAGCAAAGCCAGAAAAAAAAAAAAAAAAAAAGATTTGTGATGCTCATCTTTGTTCAGGAACTAGACAGCATCAGTCTCATCACTGTTTTTTTTTTTTTGTTCACAATGGAATAATAAACCTTCTCCCATGCTAGGTGTGTGTGTGTGTGTGTGTGTGTGTGTGGCTGTAAATCATGACAATGATGAACACACCGAGCCGGGGCCCTCAGGGGCAAACAATGTCACACACATCTATTGAAAAACAGCGGCTTACAGAGATTGCCAGGACGCTGCAGAGACAATATCGATGTTACGTAACGACAGACCAAAACACACCACCCCAAAATCTGTGTGTGTGTGTGTGTGTGTTTCTGGATTAAGGGCTCCCTCATGCATGTCTCCATCCCCCTTTTTTTTTTCTTTTTTTAATCATTTGTTACCTTCACGGTTTTTCACAATTCCAGCAATGTGCGATTGGATAACACATGATCTGATTTTGAAGGGCCCGCCTGCTCTGAGCTCCTGTTTCTGCTCCGGCCTCGTCCTTGTGAATCAGGGTGAGATATAAAATAAATATATATGAAAAAGGTTTCAACTAGGATAGGGGGGATTTTTTTTTCCGCCAAGCCATGAAACAGAATTTATCCCCCCCCCCCCTCTCCATGTGCCAAACAGATCATGGCAAGTTATCAGCTACCATGTGCTGGCTAAAACGAGAGCTTAGTGTCCTCCTGTTCCATCAGAGGGCTTTTTTTTTTTTTTTCATCCCAGCTCGGAGCTTTCAGCCGTGTATTTAGGTCTTAAAAAAAAAAAAAAAAAAAAAAAAACCAGGGACATTGATTTTCTGGTAACATGCCACGCATTTCCAGAACCGCCCCCCCCAACCCTCCTCCTCCTCCTCCTCCTCCAAAGCAGATATGAGTGCTCGTTCACAACCCGAAAAAAAAGACGAAAATGATAATCAGCAACAAAAAAAAAAAAATCAATTCGCTTGAGTCCCACCACCACCATCACCCTCGAAAAGCCATTTAGATAAGTCCTCTTCCTTGAGGACCACTGACCTTAATCAGTGCAGATTCAACATGATGGGGTAAGCGAGGGACTGAAAAGGCCACTTAAGGATGCTGTGTGTGGATATGTGTGTGTGCTATAATCACCCCAATCAAGACTTACAGTGAGGTTAAGCCTGGACCCCCCTGACCCCCCTCCTCCCCTCCATGATAATCCTTCACTGCAAATTTGATCATCAGCATATGTTGTCAGCGCACTCACACAGTATCTGAGTTTAACAAGCAATGAAACCCAGAATAAAAGAGATTTAACAGGCCAGCCATGTCTTTTAAAGTGACAGCCATATTGAATTATATAAAAAAACAAGTATACTTTCAAGGGGCCCTTTAAAAAAGTTCTCTTATAACTTTTGCTGTTCCTTCCCAGACTATAAAAGTAACTTCTGGGTATATAACTACAATCAAAAGCTTTTATTTTGAAATGTATCCCTGTCCTGACTGGTTGGGGGCCACCTGTGTCTCCCCCCCCCCCCCCCCCAGGTGTGTGCACTCACCATTGAGTCCATTGGGGATGCTCCTGTGGTGGTGCGGTGCCGACAGGTCATCCATGGACCTCCTCATGGTGGGGCCCAACTTACTGTTCTCCGTGCTGGGCTTGTGTATGTGGTTGTGATTGTGGTGGTCTGGGCTCCCGGCGCTCCCCGTGCTGGACGTGCTGCTCCCGTCCCCCACGTCCCTGACGGTACCGGTGCCCCCGTTCAGGTTGGTCAAACTGGACTGGCTGTCTATGGAGCTCCTGGACCCGGCTCCGTTCCTCTCCTCGTCCAGCATGAGGATGATCTCCTTCAGCTCGGAGTTCTCCCGCAGCACGGTGTCCTGGTTGGCCTCCAGCTCCTTCAGCTTCATCATGTAGGTGCCCACCTCCTTCCACATGGCGGTGGCGGTGTAGCGGCCGAAGCGCTGCCACTCCCGGGACAGCTTCTTGCCCTTCTGCCGGTCGTCGTCCAGGAAGCAGCAGAGCTCCCGCAGCTCGTGGTTGTCGTCCTGCAGCTTCTGGTTGATCTCCTTCAGGCTCCGGATCTCGTGCAGGTGCACCTGCAGCCGCCGGTTGATGTCTTTCATCATGTTGCTGTGCTCGATCATCAAGTTCATTTTCTCGCCGTCGACCCTCCGCAGTCTCCGGAGCAGCTCGTCCTTGCTGCACCGCAGCAGCTCCTCGTCCGTCAGCTGGCTCAGATCCTCCTTCGGCCCCTCGGACGGGTTTTTAGCCATGACGGTCTGTTCTGCGAGTCTCTGTGAGGTCTGTGAATCGGCCGGGCTCGAACAATTAAACTCTCAAAAACTCCTCTAACCGAGCCTGAGCTGCGGAATCGTGTTAAAATACATCTTCCAGAGAGGTGCGAGTGTCGCTGTGTGGTCCGCTTCAACAGGCCGATGGTGGAAATGAAAATATGAAAATGATGCTGACCGAATTCCTTCACTGGTCTAAAAAAAAATATAACAATAATAATCCTGTTTTCTTTTAATCTGGTTTATAATAATAAAAAAAAATCGCACACTACTCACTCTAAATAACAACACATGGCTTTTAAATCGATCCGCGGTGATTTTGTTCGATCCGGTTCTGGTCCCGTCAGCACAGCGCAGCGCGTCCCGTGTCCGCTGGACATCGCTCCATTCAAAACAAAAAAAAACAAAAAACGATGGGAAACAAAAACAACACGCACAGAAAAAAAAATCTAAAAAGAAAATCTAAACCAGACTTCTGATGGATAGATAAATAAATAAAAGCAAAGAGCTTTGTTTGTTTCTGGTGTATCCAGCGGCTCCTGCTCCTGAACGCGTCCCACCGTCAACAACACCCTGCTCGGATTTAAGCCTCTTTTCACCGAGGCGCTGCGTCGGAGGACGGAGGGATTCAAACCTTCTCCCAGCTCAGCTCAGCTCGGCTCGGCTCGGTCGGAATTAGCAGCAGCAGCAGCAGCAGCAGCGGCCTCCCCTCCTCCTCCTCCTCCTCCTCCTTCTTGTCCAAACACTAGGGTTTGAAATCATTCAAGAGGATTTCGGCCAAGACGGCCAATCAAGACGTGGGAGCGCGGAGTGGGCAGCAGGTAGCTGAGCAGCGCGCCGGAGCCTCGCACGGGCGCAGGCTCGGCCCCCTTAAAGGAACAGTGCGACGCGTTCAGGGGCCGCAGAGACGCGTTCAGGGGCCGCAGAGACGCCTTTATAACAACAACAGAGCGCTGAATTCTGGCTTTAAATGCATTTTCTATGGCATATATTGTATTACATTACGACACAAACATATACTGAAGCGTTTATGAGTAATGTGTTTTGATTTTTATGTTCTTAAAGGAGCAGAATGTGTATATGTGTTTTTTTTAATGCCTAAACACACTAAATAAATAACAAACTGACCTTAAAGGACAACACATGTTCATACTGTTGTACTTTGTTTACATGTGGCGGACCCTGCCACTTTCCTAGCTTCAAACAGTGTTCTGGAGACCTTATTTTTCCCTCTTCTGGAACAGCTTCTTCATAGAAACTACCTGATATTTGTATTTATTTATACATCAACATTGTTAATACTCACAATACTCATTAATATTGTAAATATTTCAATTCTTAGTTTGAAATTCTCTGTCAAAAACTACAAAATGTGCCTATAAATGTCTACAATTATGATAGCTGTACTTATTTTTCAGCAAAAATGCTGTGTCCATCTAAATAATTAGCTTAATTCAATCATTGTTTGTTGTTAAACCCTACTGACATCCATGTGATTCACCACTTAACAAACATATTAAATAGTTTTAAAAAAAGAAAACATGACAACAAAAATGAAGTGTAGTTGAGTGACATCTTTTGAAAGTCTTAATTCCTTCATGACTGTAGTTTAACAGGTGCTTTTGAGATTTCTTTTGCAATATCACAGCGCCCCCCTGTGGCAGGGTGGCGGTAATGAAATAATGAAATGTAATAATATCAGATTGTCATTCATAATCAGTTTATTTAAGTGCAAAACGAACAATTAATTGCTCAGTCATTAGTGCAATAATGTGTTAAAAGAGCTGATACATTTCTTTTCGTGATTTCTTTTAATTTATATATAAAAAATGTTACATTCAGAGTGTTTAAGGCATGAAGAAGGTTTCAAAGCTCAGTGGTTATTGAAGAGTTTGTCCCAACAAGATTAAAGTGCTGAAGATTTTGTTTCCCACATCCTCAAACTGACATCATAAATTCATTCATATATATTCTGCATCATCACTAAAACAATGCTGATATTACTGATGAACACTAAAATAATGTAATATAAGAACTTTTTGCTGGAGAAGGAGCACAGAGATGCATTGTGATTTCCTCTATGATTAGAAGGAATGATAACAAACATTTGCTGGCGTCTGTGCCAAACAAACATGTTTTCCTACATCTGATAATCTAGATTTGCAGCACTATGTGTTCATTATGATGCTATTTTTCGACAGGATGGATCAAACACTTTGCTGTGTTGCGATTCTTATATTAATTCATTTAGCGGTAACCTCTCACTTCTTGTGGTTCCTGTATCTGACGGAACACACCACTCCGCTCTTCGGCCGGAGCGTGCCGGTGTCCAGGAGGTCGTAGCTCTGTCCCGGCACGAGGGTAAGGTCAAACCTCTGGAGCAGCTTGGCCATCACCACTTTAGCCTCCATCTGCAACCACCCATTGTGTTAATTTCATGTGTTACCTTCACACGTATCTGTGTGATGCTTTTTTTTTTTTTACGACAGTCTCCTCCCACCTGAGCAAAGTTCTGTCCCAAGCATGAGCGTGGACCAAGGGCAAAGGGGTAGTAGCAGTAATAAGGCCTTGTAAAAAAGGGACAGGAGAGTTATTACACAGCACTTCAAATGGTTTCTTGGTTGTGTATACAGTGTGCGTTACTTACTTTGGAGCATCCGGGTGAAATCTGTCCGGATCAAATTTCAGCGGGTCCTTGAAGAATTTCTCCATTCGTCCACACGTGTAGCTGCTAAACTGCATTTCAGAATGAACTGATGAACACTTTGATAGCAGGTTTATTGTATCAGTATTCTCAGTATTGTCCTTTTTGTGTACATAGTACTAACACACACAATTCCTCCTTTACAGGAGCAAACAGGCTCAGAAGTAAAAAGACTCACTACGCCTATGACTCCTGCGGGAACGTGGATGCTGTCAATGACGAAGTCTTGCCGGAGCTCACGAGATGTGCCCGGAGCTGTGGGGTAAATCCTCAGAGTCTCTTTGAGCACCTGTGGGAAGGTGACAGTGGAAAAAAATAGGGACTTAATTAATTAATTAATTAAGATTTTAATTTAGTATTACCTTTCAAAACCTAGGTTAGAAAAGTGCTTTATAAGAGGGTGAAGGGTAAGAGAAGAGTAGCGCAGAGAAACTGTAAGGAGAGAAAACAGAGAATAATATAGAAAAAAGTAAAATTTAGTTAAAGGTTATAGGTCCTCAACTGTGATAAGAAAAAGGATAAGAAGAAGATAGAAAAGATAAGAACCAAGAGAGTTTGGTGACCTATTCTTCCCAGGGGGAGACATTTCCACTGCAAGGTCAGCGAACGCATCATTCCCTTGTGTTTCACATTTCTAATACACCGTTTCCAGAGGTAAGATTATTAAAAACCTTCTAGATAAGGAGGAGAATCTTGAGCCAGTTAAGTGACATCAAGACTGAGGTGATACGAGAGCAATATGAGGTCTTAACAGGAGGACACAAATAACATTTTTATGTAGACAAATCTTTCTTTTTGAAAATAAGTTGTGCAGAATTACAGCATCTCTTTTCCTTTAAAACATTATTATGATTGTGAATTAATAATTCTTTAATGTTTTTGCATTGTGTCTGTTTTGTCAGCAACAAGAGTCTTGACCGCTAGCTAGTTAGCATGAGCAACATCAGCTACAATGGTCACTTTAGGGGGGTAAAGATGAGCAGCAGTGATGTCAGAGGGAGAGAGAACGCCTAATTTAGTCGCTGGGCGTCAACAATTGCACCTTTTAAGTTAATGATTTTCTATTAGTGGCAAATGACCTGAGGTATTGGACGCACATAGCGGTTATATTAGACGCCACTGGCCCTAACAGAGAAGTAGAGTTGAGTACCATCAGCTGTGTAACGATAAACTGACTAATCAAGTGACGAAAGGGATCAGATATAATGAAAATAAAGTGGGACCATGATTCGACCCCTGTGGCACCCCACAAGAATCATATTGTAAACGCTATGTCGACAGTCACTGGAACAATGAATAAATAAATGTGAGTATATTCACAACATGCTTCATGACATGTACCTGTGAGAGGTAGACCAGCTGACCCAGATCGTCATAACTGATCTCCTGCTTCATCCCGATGACATCATCCACCTCCTTCGTCACTCTGAGAAACAGAAAAGCAAACTGATGAAACCATCGCTCACACGCTACACTGTGAAACTGCTTTGAGCTGCACTCAATTCTCACTTCTCCAGTATGTCAGGGTGCCTCGCAAGTTCCATGATGCAAAAAGCCAGTTGATTGGCTGTCGTCTCCTGACCTAAAATGTGACAGACAGCAAAATAAAGAAGAAAACAATACCTTCAAGTGGTGCAAACACAGACCAACAACACAAATTCAAGTCATAGTGTTCTTTATCTCTACTGTAAACAAATAGGTAGACCATGAAAAATCAATCAAAATCAAATTCAGGACTTTTTGTTTATTTTGGAGCATTTTGATACATCGTAACTGAAACAACTCAAACTCACCGGCAATGAAAAATGTTACAAAATTGTCCAACATGAGATCTTCATCCTCCTGAGTCATGCTTTCCTCTGGAATAATAACAAAACATGCAATTGAACAAGTTAACCGATATTCTAGTTATCTTTTCATAAACTTAATCTTAAAAAAAATCTATGTTGGACTGAAAGTTGAACTCATTTATAGACAAATAAATTGAATTTCCTCCGGAACTTGAATTTCCTCCGGGATCAATAAAGTATCTATCTATCTATCCTATCTAAATACTAATCCACTGATCTGACCTAATTACATTATGAATCTACAGTATCTGATTGTGAACCTTGCAAATCTATTAATATGGACGTGTTAATGACACATGTAAATACAATAATGCTTGTATTTTATTTTGAAATATTTGGATCTTATCTAGACACTAAAAACTATCGTTTACAACTGCTGTGATCCCTATTTCGACACAGGGACGTTAAAAGGTTCTTCTTATCTAATCAAAATCGATAATCTGATAAAGATCGAGACCTTTGCCAGCACTTTTGATGATCTGTGTGAGGATGTCCTTGGGGACTTCATCCCCGTTCTGCATGGCGGTCTTCCTGTCCTGAATCCACTTTGCTCCAGTTGTGCGCAGCAGGCGGCAAGACTCCCTCACTTCATTAATGAACGGTCGGTTCTTTGGATTCAACTGGAAAAATGCAAAGATTTGGGCTTTTTAGATTTTAATGATCTCACAAAGTTGACAATAATGTCCACTGTTCAAACTCTGTGAAGTCTCACCCCAAAGAAGATGTCTCTGACGTTGTACACCATCCCTTTCAAACACGTCTCAATGGCTTTGGGGAAAGTTGAACTGTTGTTCAGCAGGTCTAAATCCACACCGAACGCAACCTGACAGCCATCCAGAAAACAAACACACGTACTAAGACAGTTACAACATTACAGAAATGCTTATTTGATCAAGGCTGCTGCTGTTGCACAAACTATGGCACAATACCTTAGCGATCACATCCAGGGTGACACAGTTGACCAGCTGGAGCATGTTGGCCTCTTTTTTCTGTTCAGCCAGATCGGAGAGGGTCGTCATCAGTTTCTCTGCCCTCTCATTGAAGGTGCCCATGAGTCCTCTCAAATACCTGAAAATAAGGGGTTGTTTTAGACAGTGGACTCGCTCGGCCGGGACGTAACAGCCAAGCTGATGTTGTCCAAAGGAAACAAAGCAAAGGTTTGAGCAGATGGTCGTATTTCTCTCTTTGTGATGAGAAAAATAACTCACAAGCTGCTGAACGCTGGGTCCATTATTCTGCGCTGTTTATACCACAGTTCATGGTCCCTTGCTGTCACCAGGCCATTACCGAGGAACCTTGAAGAGAGACGTGAAGCACAATAATTTAAAAATATCGACATGAAAATACCGACAAGTGTGCTAAAACATCCCAAGATTACTTGAGTTGACGTGACGGTTTATAAATCAGATTGTTCTCTGTAGCTAATCTGACCGTGAGAGCGATAAACCACCTTTGACCAAACAGGTTGAAGAGTCTCTGGTGGAGGAAAGAGTCTTTGGGGTACTTTGAGGACATCAGGATTTCCTGAAACACAGCCATCAAAAGAAGGAACTGTGAATAACAAGGTGTTTTTAAAGGGAAGCTCTGACAATTTTACACATGAAAAGTGTATTTACAGGTTATGGGAATGAACTACTGCATCCATGGAAAAAGTCATATAAAGAGTTTTGTGGTGTCACTCAGTGAGTGGGTTGCATTGTGGGTAATGTAGGCACCAGCTTTTGAAAAGCAAAGCAGTCCACTGGTCCAGCATTTCACTTGGACTCCAGCTGGAGCAGAGCTATATCACCGGTTTCATTCCACCCATTTATCTCCCTTTTTCAAAAACAGCGCCTACATTACCCACAATGCAACTTAACCACTCACCAGAGACAATTGATCAGATTTACATGCTCTTTTTCCCCTTGTAAATTTGATGGTGTTATCGCGTAAAAGCAAATATTGTAAAGATATAAGCTCATAAATTGTCACTGTACATTTATTGTTTTCCTGGAAGGATTCTCTAGATAAAGGCGGCTCAGCCTGCCTATCTGTGCCCTTTTACACTATTTATTGCGACATTACTTGTGCAACTGGTTAAGTAAATAGTGTTGCTGGGTGTGGCGTTACCTTCGTTGCTTCTGGACAGCTCACAAAGATCATAATATAATGCAGAAAATTGATCCTGCACACAGGCCCGTAAGTCTCCGTCCTGCAGAAAGACATCTTCATCATATGACTGAATTGCAAATATGCATAGTGACACATGCAAAACCAGTAGCAGAGGGAGGTGAAAGTGCACTGGTGACAGTAACCACTGTAAGTAATGGATATCTGATCTCTAAACACATATACCCAGTTAATAAACACACATACAGTCACACATTTAGCTAGTTGTAGCTTATAGCAGCCTATAGGGGGCTTTATGGTAAACACAGGCTGGACTCTTCCTGCTGATGGCCGTTTGTTCTGATTTGACCTTGTTTTCCGTTAATTGTCCGTTAACACTTAAACCGTCGCGTCGCGCGCTCACCATTCCAGGAATTTGTCGTGCACAATCCCGCCACTGTTCATGATTTTCAACATCGTCGGTGAATGTCCGAGCAGGAAGCTGTGGACGGAAAAAAACAAAAGTGTGAAAAAGAACAACAACAAAACGAAAACAGGTAAAGCTAACTAATGAGGGTAACGTCGGCGTTAAGCTAACGAGTGCTACAGCTAACATAATAACGTTAGCATCGAGTAAACAAGCTAGCTTTCTGCTCGACTGTACCTGTCTCTCGGCGGCCCGGGAATGTGGTCGTACTTCATATGGAGGTGTTTGAGGTACAGGCAGTAGCCGAGAAACGCCAGGAAAAGGAGAAATAACACAAACATGAGCGCTTGAGCTGTCCAGCCCAAAATCATGTGGAAAACGGCCATGTCGGCAGGTGAAATCCCAGCTGCTGTGCTGTCGTTGTGTAGTGGGTCCAGTGTTAAGGATCAGGTCAGTCAGATAACTTTTGCTCTACTCGATGGGGGGGAAAAAAAGGAAAAGAAAAAGGAGTATAGTGCCTTCAAAAATATGATCTACCACACGGGGCGGTATAACAGGCTCCATAGCTCAGTGGTTAGAGCACTGGTCTTGTAAACCAGGGGTCGCGAGTTCGATCCTCGCTGGGGCCTGTCGGGTTACAACATTTTTCACTTTTAGATGTGAGTGGAAGTCCTGTAAGGCACAGAAGTGTAAGACCAACTTTATGTGGATTCATCACGGGATATAACTACAGCCTGCTAGCAGCAACGGAAGGTACAACAACACGTATGAAGAATTCATATTGACTTCTGTTTGATTGAAAAATAAAGTATAGTGCTTTAGTATCATGACCATAGAAAAATCATGATCAGAGGTTATAAAACTAACCATTATCACCAGAAAAACATGTTTGTATGAGGGAAATGTGGGATTAATCAGTTGGAGACATTTCATTTCTGCCAGGACACTTTTTTTCAAAATTACATTACATATGCTACAGCAAAGTCATAAAATATGAATTTATTTGTATACCAATCTAACCACACTTTGATCCATAGTCTTGTAGATATGTGGCTCATCTGTTCATCAGAAACACAGTTTTGGACAGATGAGATTAGATTCTGTGTGAGGGAAATGCTCACTTTTCATTCTTTATTTTTTAATAACTAACCTTGAAGTCGCGGTCTTGTAGGATCTTTATCATATTTCTAATCTGCATTCTAGGCCCCTGTTAACTGAGCAGTTATCTCTTCTTTAATGAAGCAGAAGTAGGCCTGTGTGACGTGCACACACTGCACTTTGTAAGCTTCAGTTCGTGATGAACATGACGCAGAGGTGCATTAAAAAGTTTTTACAACTTTTCAAATTTGAAAGATAAAAAAACAAACAAAAAAAAACAGTTAATTCCACACGAATCAGATGATGTGGGAATTCCTCCATGACTGAAAACAGGACCCAGAATTGCCAACCGGAGCGCACAGCTACGTAAGTAGACGCACTTCGCACATCAGATCCCGCCTGCTTTCACCTCAGCCGGTGAAGCGGGAAAACTTTCCCTCGGTTTATACAATTACACTCGTCTCCCGGAGCGCTGGAGGAGCAGGGCGATTATCTGAGTCAACACAGATTCTCACAAAGGTTTATTAAAGAGACGCGTACAGAAGTGATAGGCTAAGTGACGCAGATGGACATTGTGAAACAAATGTGCGCTTATGTTTGCTCGTGTAAATATATTGGCACATTCGGCGGTGGTAGAAGGAGCTGCTGCGAGGATGTGACAAAGTAAGTAAGGCAAAAAAAAAAAAAAAAATCTGATTTGGAAGCAGTTCTGCTGTCGTTTATACGTACCGTTCTTCAAGAACTGCTATAAATTGATAGTATGTCTCTTGTATGACATTACACAGCATCCAGTGTGTACAAAGAAATATTGTAAGAAGAGAAAAAAAATGATAATAGCTATGAAATGTGATAATAACAATGCTATCACTTCAACCAATAAAACCCCCCAAAAAAGCTCAACACATCCTCCTCTCCACGTCATACGCTCACCTACTTAACATGATTTAGGCTGACAGGAAGCTGGGAGCAATGAACAGCACGCTGATCTGAGCCCCATCTCAACCCGTGGGCGGTGATATACGCTCGCTATAGGATTATTTTTTCATGGTAAACTGAGCTGCTAATAGCTTTTTCAGAGTCAAAGTGAGCGTGGGGCGGAATTACCAACATGAAAACGAGAGGCAGTGTACATCTGCACTCCACCGCTTCCATGTTAAAGTGCGTAAAGTACGGCAAAGGCGTTTTTCAGACCACTTAACCCGACAATGGAACAGGGAAATTAAAGATTAGTTGAATAATCAATCAGATAATGTCCAAAACATTCATCTGCAACCATTTTCTGCATTGTTTTATTTTGAGAATTTTTTTTTATTTAGCAAAAATCCCCAAAGTTGAAAATCTACTATTTAACGACATTTCAATGATACCCTAGTATTCTTAATATTTTACAGAGATTTTTAAAGATTCATTGATTAATCAGTTACATCATCAGATCAATCCATAATGGAAATAGTTAGTTGCAGCCATATAATAAAGTGTGTCTAGTTTTGTGCTTAATTTTAAATACATGTGACAGAGCTGCCCAAATTGTCGGCCTGCCATATGGTAAAAAACAGTAAATCTAAAAACTATAATATGAATTAAAATGCAGGATCTTTTATTATTTATTAGATTTTTTTAATCTAAGGATGGTCGGATGGTCTCATTTTGTGTCTTCAGTTTCGGCCCTCGTAAGAAAAAACTTTATGTATTTGGCAGGATTTTTTGAAAATGATTGTGGAAATAATTCTGGAAAAATAGTCTACTATGAATTAATGTTGTTCTGAATAAGATTACAAATAAAACTTCCCATTTTCAGGCAGATTATTGCACTTCGGGATGACGTCCTGCAGGGGACGCTCTTTATCAGTTTCCACATCATTCCGGTACACTCCCACCTCTGTTCTGTCTGTGAGAACATGAACTGCGGGAGCACTCTGGTAACACCGAGAATGATGTTTTCTTGTGTCAACACATGCCTGCGTTTTGCACGTTTAACGAAGAATGTCGTTCATTTTGGTCCCCATCATTCCCGAGAGGCCTTATCTCTGATCTCGGAACGTTCTGGTCCATCCAAGAAACCTCGTCTGACCTGAAGTATCACTTTCTGAGTGCTTGTTTGCTATGATCCATCCACTTCTACCACTATGGCCACTTCATACCTGTACATATTGTTCGCAATAACCTTCAAGCTTGTCTGCATTCTTATCTTAAAAAGAACGAGCAATCATATTTTTGGTCCGGGGTCTTGGCTCTGTGTAAACGCTGGAGGCGAGGAGCTGTTTGATGTTGTTATGGCTGGCAGGCTGCCGCCTCAGTACTACTGGATCTGCAGGCCGCTCTCATGTCCAAAGGTATTGTGTTGGCTGCTCTTTTGATTATATTATCAACAGAGAAAGAGAGAGGGAGAAAATTAAGACTCCCACTGGACATGAGTAAACAAACAAAAGTTTGTAGAGTCTGGTTCATCCAAAGAATGTCAGTTATTCAGACTTCTCTGAGGATATTGATGTCCAGTGTTGGGATTATTGAGCTGAATATTGGTCTTGCTTGATAAACAATTTGCCTGCACTCTGTCTGCGACATTGAGGAGTAGGAGAAATGTAAAAGAGGAGAGAACATTTTGACCCTAGACATCATAAAAAAAACTAAAATCTATATAGATGTTATAGATACATCTATATCTATCTATCCTCAGACATTCATGGCCCCCAGAGGATAAAGACTGACTTCTGTGATCATGTGGCTTTTCATCACCACTTCAAGTTTGATGTTTTCGTTCTTTTTGTAAAATATCTAAAAGCAGCTGCAAGGAGTTCTAAACTGGTTGATCATATATACAAAACAATGTCTAATGCCTGCCGTCAGGTCTGAGGGATGGGAATCGAGGATCAGAGTCTTTTTTTTTTATCTTACATTTTCACATGTTGTAAAACAATGACGTCAACCTGATACTAGCAGCAAGAAGGAGTCACGGTGGAGGGGAGGACTCGGTCCAAAGCGTGGCTTGATTTCACACAAGAGATCTGGCAGCAGTACCAGTTGTAAAATTAACATTTCGAGAAAGGGTGGAAACATCTTCGTATGAAATACAACTTGCATTCCAGGAGTATTTGACACTCGTTGCACAAGTGCCACTGCCTCCCAGCTGAGCTGTGCCTATAAATATCTTGTTATAATAACATCGTTGTTATAATAATGTTAGAGCCAAGCGCGATAGCTGAACAGATTGTTTTCTTTGACTAAACCCAATGAAAACAAATGCTTTAGAAATGCTTATTGCATCAGTTTTATATGATGGTATCCTGAGTGTTGCCACAGCTAGCTCTCAAGCTACAGGCAGCATGACTAATACTGATCAGGAATCAATAAAACACGAGGCGACCTCAGTCGGCCATTCAACAGATGGACAGAGTTGCTGGATGCACGAGTGGTTCTGAATTGTTTATTATTTTCTATCAGAAGTTGCTAAACCAGCTGTCTCATTGGTACAGCGGTTCCTCTTTTGGACGATGAATACACACTATCGCTACCTGGTGGTATTGAGTGGTGATTACTCTCATGCAGTCGGACTTTGCGGTGTGTTCAGCTCGTGCAGCTTTTTGGCCGATACACATGCGCCTTGAGGCGATGCAACAGTCGGCCTTCATCACCATTCGGAGAGTTCGTTCGGCGTGTCTGTGCCCAGACGTCCTCACAAACGTCCAACCTGCCTCCCCTACAGCTGAATTTATTTGTTGTAAAGTGTTAATCGTTGTCCATAACTCTTGCATTGCTGCTGCTCATGAGTGGAGGCTCCATCCTGAGATTAGTCCTGTTGATTGTCTCAGAACAAGGCTCTCCTGTGTGTGTCAAGCAAGCCAAGGAATGGGATCAGTCGAACTCCAGATAATCCATAAGATCCTAAACTCCACTGGTATTCTTATTAGTCTCGTTGGTAGAGCGGCTCAAGTAATGTCTAAGTGTGTCTGGGCAGGCTCATGTTTGCCAGCATTAACGCGGCACGTCGGTTGGTTTTCATGACTTCAATGAGCCCTTGTTACTATCCGTATGAGTTTATGTTTACGTGGGGTTACCCTCAGCACAAGTGATCTGCAGGAGAGGGGGGCGGGGGTGAGGCAGCCTGTAACGGGAGCAGCAAAAGACTTGAAGGGCCATGCTGTTTGCAGGTCGACCAGCCGCAGTACACCCAGAGGAAATCTCATGTTCCTGCCAGCCTACAAAAGTAAACAGATCTGCAACCACCAAGCGCTGGCACCGGGCCTGGGCCACCAGCGCTATAACTAAAGGAATGAATCACATCTCACACACACACGCATTCACCGGCTAAAGTAGGTAGGTGCACGGTGAAGCGTGCACTCAGAAGTTTGCATGGCGACGCCGTCTTTTTTCACACATTTTGTGCGTGTGTGTGAAATAATTCACGCTTAATTGCTAGACAGCGATTTCGGTCAGCTTGAACTTCTGTGTAACCACAGCAGCGCTCTCGCACAGTGACATGACACACATGTCCTCCATAAGCTGTGAAGCGTATTCACCCAGGTTTTTTTTTTTTTTTAAACGCATCCGCCCCTGGAACTCTCGCTCCATTCAATATTTTAGATAAGATCTTTTAGCCGCAGAGTTTTGAAACCTCCCCTTCTCTTTTATGTTCCCTTTCTCTCCCCTCTCCTCTGTTTTCCCTCTCGCCGCTTTCTCCTCCGTCTACACATCTGCGGTTATTTATCTGTTATTCTGTGGCAGCAATGTGGTCAACATGTGTCTGGCTCCCCTCCACGCACCACTCATCTGTAGTCAAGTTAGGAACCGCTGAAGGAACCATAGTAGACCTACCAAGCTCCTTATTGTTCGCTCCGCGGCGGACACTCGCCACATGGACGGATAGATGGATTTCTAAGCACCTCCTCGGTTATGTACACTAACAGAGCACATCCTCCGCTAATTGTGTCCCGTTTCTGACCCAACGTTCTATTGTAAACACATCACCGGGCTTTATGACCCTCGCTTTTTGTTTTTTTTCCTCGTGGGTCAACGAGAGCAGCAAGCGGGGGATAGACATCGTGACCCGCAGGATTTAGTGTATGTAAGAGGAGTATTCGGATTGCCTAAGCCTATGGATTTGCATTACCCCGACCTTTGAACTTTTAATCTCAATGTTATTTAATCCTCTGGAAAGAGTATAGCTACAGACAACATGATGGGAGGGAATAGATCAACCTACATACCGCGGCGGAGATGGACGACGGCGATGGCGGCCGTTCGTTAAGGCAGGCTGAGGCTTAAGAGGTTATTAAAATGTGTGTATGAGCGACGGGCGATTGTGTCTGAGTGGTTGAGTGGAACCTTCTGTATGTTTTTTTTTTTTTTTTGATGTCCAGCTTTGTCTTCTCTGGAACCTGAATCCAAAAGGTGCAGATGGCCTTTCTGGAGAAAGATGAGTTGAGTAAGCTGACTGGCCAAAGGAATGAGTCCAAAAACAAAAGTCAGCGGGTTATTTTAATCTGTTTTGGGGTTTTTTTTTCAGTCTGTTGTTAACACAAGCTTAAGAGATTTTCATGTTTTGCTCTGACGTGAAATACATCAGTTAATACCCCACTTGTGAATTATAAACCTCTGACGTTGCCAACGAGTGGCCAAATGCGACTACAGAGGTTGTGGAGGACGCTTGCGTAGGACAGAATAAAAAACACTGGCAGAGCTGCGATTCCTGCTCAGGTCTGTGAGAGCTGGCCAATCAGAGCGGAGTGGGCTTTTTAGTGGGTGGGCCTTAAAAAAACAAACAGGTGTTCAGACAGAGGATGAATGTCGGCGCTGCAGGAGTGGACAGTGTGTAAACATTCTCTGGTTGGTCTCCAATATAAAACCATGAACCTGAAAATGGGCATAATAAAGGACCTCTAAAGGAATTTCACCCCAGCGCCGCCACCCTTCGTGTTTGGATTTGTGGCTTTCGTCCTCGACCACAACTGAAAAATCATCTTCATGAACAATGTGTCGGTCTTCTTCTGAATCACCAGCAGAGCGGCCACAACACATTTGTGTATCCTGAAGCATGCACGGGTTTAAAAAAAAAAAAAATGGGGCCGCGGTTGTTTGTTTATAAGTCTGACAGAAAATGTTTGCATGACTCTTGACTTCTAGTTGTGAAGTCTACTTTAAAAGAAAAACCAGAGCTAGATTAGGAACACACGGACGATAAAACAGAGTTAAACCGAGGAGGAAGATGTTTGATGATGCCGTCGGTTCGGTCGGCGGCTGCACACACGCTGCTCACACGCTGCGTTCAGGATCTGTTGGATGTTTAAAAAAGGTGAAGTCCAGATGAGTGATGAGGGTCACATGTTGCACATTACTTCTCATCAAGGACGACACACACACACACACACACACACACACACACACGCCAAACCACAAATGGTATTCATGGATTATTAAACAATTTAGCAGCACAGCTTTCACTAACTCAGCCGTGTGGAGGCGACTCTCAGTGAGTATAGACGGCACCTCAGTAACTTTGTGTGTGAAAGTTAAATCACCTACATGGGAATAAAGTTAGAAGAATTCAGCAGTTTTGGCGATCAGCTCATGTTTGAAGGTGGATACCACTCTGGTGTCTGTACGGTACATTTGAAGCTATAACAAGCAGCCAGTTTATCGTAGCTTAGCTTTAGCTTAGCTGACTGTAAATGGTGGAAACGAAGAAACAGCTCGACTCCATCCAACGGTAACAATACTTACAACTCCTGGCCAAGTGATTGCCTCTCATAAAACTGCAATCCATAGTTTTTACACTAAGATTTCTAAAAACAAACCCAATAAAACATGTAAGATAGTGAGCAATTGAGATGCCTGTAGACAGATGTTATGTTTCCAGTTTCTGTGCTAAGCTAAGCTAACTGGCCGCTACCTGAAGCTAAATCTTCACTGAGCAGCCACGAGGGCGGCATCAATCCTAACGTCTGAGTCTTGGTGAGAAAGCAAATAAGTGTGTTTCCCAAAAAAGTTTAACTATTCCCTTAACATAAAAGTAGAAATTTTCTGTTGAATCTGGCTGCGCCTGTGGACAATACTGTCGTAAAAGATCCTGATCTGGTTTTCATTTGTTTTGGAAGTGAGTGAAAGAAAGACGGTATTAATTTTTTAACACAAGCTGTCTGCAGGATGCATAACGTGTCTGTAACGCCTCTGTTTGTGGCTCTGTAAGATTAATAACTGTCATGTGACAACGGTGAAACAAAGTAAACCTCGTTCAACACTTCGTCTTCGTAATAATGACAGAAAGAAAAATAGAATGTCATTATAATCCAGTTGTTCTGCTGCCGTCTGGCACTATAACTCTACAGAGCAGCTTCTGTCCTCACGCTCTGACTCCTCAGTTCATCTTCATCACTCAAGTTTTAATTTCATGACATATTATAGAAGCAGTCATCCTCACTGATGGTCTTGTTTAAGTGCAGAGGTCACCAGTATCTAACAGACTGCGTCATAACCAGTTGAAAACTCCTTGCAGTGCTGTTAAAGCCATGATTTAAAGTAACTGTCAGACATTCGAGGTATTTGGAGGACAGGACCTGAGTGGACTGTCTCACTTTTCATCTCTGGCTGGTCCTGTTACAGCCCCTCTGATTGGTCGTCTTTAGATTTACCCCGCCGCTGCAAACCAATGAAGTGACATGTTTGCACTTTAAATGAACGCCTGCCGCACTGTACCTGTCTTGTTGGAGAAAGGTAAGGGAAAAGTTTGGTATGTGGGTCAATAGAGAGCATAACTAGCCAGTTGTGTTACAGGAATTTTTTTTTTCTCTCTCTCTCTCTGGCTCTCTGTTATGCTTGGCTCCACTACACAGTGTATGTCGAGTGTGGAGAAGAAGAAAAAAAAAAAAAAGAAATCAGATGATGAATGCAAGGTCTTTATATATATTTCTTCAGCATAATTCGCAACAACATATTCATAGAGCACTGCAGTACAAAGCAGAATGAAACACAGACACTTGATGTTGCTGTATGAAGTGATATGAGGTTATGAGGGCGAGTGGTTTCCCTTTTTTTCTTTTTTTTTTCTTAAATCGATAACGGGTGCCTTCATTTTTTATTTTTTTTTTCTCTCAGTCCGATTAGTGCACCGTTGTTGAGTATAGACATTTTCAAAGCTTCAGCAAACTTTAAAAAAAAAGAGAGAGAGAGAACAGACAAATAAATACTGTACAACACCATATATATGTAATACTAGATTCAGAAAAAAAATCACAACATCATCATCATCATGCCTTCCTCAACAGGACACTTGATATATACGCACTTTCATAGAACAATGCAGCATTTCCGGCGAGTTTTCCCTCCACAATAAACACTATCATCAACAAATGGCAAACATGAGTACATTTTGATATATCTTTTGTGTGTGTATATATATATATAGATATAGATATGCATTATCTATATATCTATACATATATATACCTTAAATAAAGTGCCTTCCTTTAAAAATCGGTGGTTCCAACATGTGAATGCGTGTTTGCATGAGCACATCTGGAAGCAGAATTCCTGAAAAAAAAAAAAAAAAAAAAAAAAAAAAAGGTTTGGAGCGAACGTCCGCAGAATTAGACTGGATAGAAGGGACAGTTCCTGGCGTTCTATTAAAAGGTATTTATGAGTAAATAACACAGAATTAATGCCACTGTCTTTAGAGTGAGACGCGTCCGCCTTTTCATTCCTCTGTGGAAGACCACCGTCCGCTACGACTAGACTACTGTCTGTATATTACACTGATACGCTCACCAGGTTAAGGAATCCAACCACAGGACCTTCTCGGGAATGTTTACTTGAGGAGGAATGTCCTTTCTATCCAATCAAGTTCTGTACATAAACCCAAAGACCCCTAAGCCAACAGCTTAAACAGCAATGACATCTTTTCTACCACACACAATGCGTCAACAACTACTCAGTTGTAAGGGCTCCGATTGCTTTTCTGAAAGCTTTATTTATTTTATCTTTTTCCTTCTTACGTTAATCGATTTTTTTTTTTCCAATCTGGATTACACATCCGATACCCTCCTGCTTAATCTGTACCCCAATACACTTTGTACACGTTCCAATAGAGCTCCACTGTCGAGGTAAATGAACAAATTATGTTTATCCTGGTCGGTTAGTCCCCCTGAGAACATCTATGAGCACAATCTGCTCACTGTAGAGCTTAATTTTATCCTACATTTGCACCGTAGAGACTTCGGAGGCTGGATTTACACAGGCACCAGTCTGATATTTAACTCTTTGGCACCCAGATCATATGTCTTCCTTGGCTGTGAACACGTGAGGAAACACATGAAATCAAATGTGTGTGACCATTTACCGCTGAAGGGCTAGTCTCATAATTCTTACACTAGCAAGCTAGATAATGACAGCAGGATGTTTTGGATCCTTTTAGCTTACTTCTCTGGTTTAAAAAAAAAAAAAAAAACTTTCTTCTAGCATTAATCGTTTTAGTGTTGCAAAAGACTGGCTGAAAAGTGCATTACTGTGAACGCCCCGTGGCATCTTCTGGGTCTACAGATGTCCTGTCGTCTTGTTCACCTTAATACCTTTGTAAAAAAGAAAGAAAAAAAAAAAAAACCTGAAGGATTTTATATATTGTAGCAGCATAGTTGGGATATTCATCTGTTGGACTCTTCCCATGCATGTGTTTGTCTGTTTAAATCAGTGTGACCAGCCCACATTCATACGTTTCCTAAAAGTAAAAAAAAAAAAAAAAAACCTACGAGAAGCGTGATCACGATGTTTACCATATGTTGCTGTTGTCAATCACGAGCGCTCCAGGACACCACCAAAAAAAAAAAAAAAAAAAAAAAAACCCAGTAGGTAGACATCATGCTTACACGCACCCAGGAGAGCGAACTGAATATGAAGAGAGAGGGAGAGAGAGCTTGATGTCATGCCAGATGTGGAACAGATTGGCAAGCGATGGGAGAACACTGCAATTTTTTTTTTTTTTTTTTTTTTTCCATTCTTGCAATTCAGTTCAGTTCAGCTGAGCCTGATATCAGGACGCTGTACCCGAATCCTAACTCTGAGACAGCCACGCTTCAGCATCATATCTAAAAAAAACAAAACAAAAACACAAATCTCCCAATCACAAATGAGCATTTCCTCTCAGTCAATGCATGTTAATGCTTGATGCATGGTTCAGGCGTAGTATGGTCGTGACTTTTAAGGTAGGCAGTCTCTTCAGATTAGGATTGGGCCCTCTGACTCTCTGAGTGAAGTGGTAGTTTTGGCTGTCAGTACTCCCTGGCCTCTTCCAGTTCGTTCATGAACACGTCTTCGTGGGGGTTTTCCGGGCAGCTCAGTCCATTATTGGGTGGCCGCACCGCGTGGAAGCGACTCCAGTCTCCCTTGCACAGGATCCAAGGGAGCACATCCACTTTGAAGTGCAGCTCGGGCGAGAACTCGGTGCTGATCAGGTTCGGCGTTCCCGCGCCTTTCCCGCGTGTGATCAGCCGCCCACGTTCGCCGTAACAACAGTGCTGCGCCGCGAGAGTCGACGAGTCGCCGGAGAGCGCCGAGCGGATGCAGCTACGCGCCGACGGCTTGTAGATGTCCAGGCGCTCCTTCGGGCCGCTGGCATCACGCCAACGGAACTCCCGGCCGTGAGACTCGTCGTAGACGCTGACCACGGTGTACGCCACCTCAGAGGGGTAGGAGCAGGGGCAGCTGGGCAGCTCCGATAGCACCTGATGGAGGTACCTCTGGAGGAACTCACTCTTACAGTTGAGCCACTTCTCACAGCTGTCCACATCTGTCGGGAGGAGGACGGGAAAAAAAAAAACACATGAAATTGTGTTTTACAGAAGAACGTATGCTGCAGTCAAAACTACACATCAGAGGAACTCACCTGTCCCAAATGGCTCTGTGCCGTTCTCCATCTCGAAGGGGAAAGGCTCTACGACTGTGTTGACGTCACCTGCAAAGATAAGAGTGGTACATGAGCTGATGAACACACTTCTTTTTTAATCTCTCAAAATGGAGATTAAATCTCACCAGGACAGGGCTCCAAGTCGCACTTGGAGGCTTCCGTCAGAGTGCACGAGTAGCCACAGGACTTGGTCCTCTTCCTCTCGCCGTGTCCACATGTCACCGAACACGGAGACCAGGGTGTCCACTCGTCTGTGTCCTTCTCTGTGGAGAGGAAAATCAAACACAATGAGTGACGCAAACTCAGCCAGAGTGTTGGAAACTCTTCAGCGTCTATACAGATTTGAGCAGAAAGCGGTCGCAGGAGCTCCACGTCAGGCTTTCAGGAACACGTTACAATCAGTAAACGCAGCGTATTTAACAAGCTAAATTGGAAGCAGCTTCAAAGGCTCGATGGGGAAAAAAGAAAAAGAAAAAAAACCTGCAAACTCAACATGGCACTCTACAGTTTAGTGCTGCAGGGAACTCGGTGTGTACTTTAAGAGTCCAATCCAGAATAGGTTTTCAGAGTTTCTGGACTATGTCAGTCTGTGTAAATTTAAACAAACCTTTCCCAAAGCAAAACCCATATTCTTTTTAAGAAGGCTTCGGTAAAATTAGAGAGAGAGAGGCTGTGCTGTGGCTGTCCGCCTCCGCACCATGTTTCCTTGTGGTGTTAATAACACTGAAAACAAGTCATTCCTGATTAAAGGCGAGGTGGGTGCAGAAATACCAGCTTGGGTGTAGCGAGCACCCAATTTTACTTTGTGGGCGCTGCCAACTCGCCATGTGGCCATACGGGAATGAGGTCTCAGGAGAGTCTTAATTACAGAAGAAGCTGAAGGCAGACATCCTTGATTTATGTTCACCGAGTCTTTAGATGTGACCACTTAATAGGCATTGTTGCCCTTTGCCGGCTTGTCTACATGCACAACGGTTAAACAGATAAAGTCTATATATTGACACGACAGACGAGGGTAAAAAAGGTTCTCAGACACCTGTTGCTACATTTTGGAGATTGGGCTACAACAACAGAGGTTTCAAGTGCTCCAGATCAGTCGTGGACTGGTTTGTATCTGTGGGAAATGTCTCTGAAGACAGAGAGCTTTAGGCTGAGGCTGTGGTAAGACCATAACTGCACTGTGATCTACAGTAGGACCCACACACAGTGGCCTACCCACTGCCCAGCCCAGCAGACTTTTATCTTTCTGTCTTTCTTTCTTTGATTTCTTTCTCTCTCTCTGTTTGCAATTTTCTCTCCCTTCATTCTCCGTATACACCTTTCTCTCTTCCTCTCTCATTTACTATTTTTACCACTGAATAAGTGGTCTGTGCGAGCTGAGACACAACAGTTTTTTTCCCACCAGAGGAAGGCAGAATTAGAAAGGGAGACAAGAGCTGTAAAAGTTATGCAGCGCCCCGAAAGCCCCCCGAAATTCTTGAACTGGCTCAAAAGGCCGAGCCGCAGAGGGCAGCGAGGGCCGCCAGGGTCTGGGTGGGGGGGGGGCCCATGGGGTCCCGGGGAAAGATGAAAGGGCGGGCCGAATGGCCCCTGTCATTCTGTGTTCCCAATCTGCCCTCTAATTGTCCACAAGCAGAGGGCTGTTTTGTCCCAGGGAACAGTGCCGGCCTCACGCTGCCATTAGCGAGCGCATCGGACCCATCTTCAAAAGGCCGTCCTCTGCGACCAGCACGACCAGTGTCGACTTCAAAGTGCTTGTAACCCACAATGTTCTGATGGTCGAGTGCTCATGCTGCCTCGCATGCTGGCATCGCTCGGGTCTCCCTGACTGTGAAGACAGTTATCGTGCAGCCTTTTTAAGCCACGCTGTTGTTCTCCCTCCATTGTCTTCCCTCACTCTCTGTCTCCGTCCCTCTCGGACAGATAGTCCCATCATCTCGATCTCTTTTTGATACGTTCAGATAAGATAAATTCAGTGGTTGGTTACGATATTGTCCATTTTTGACCCCCCCCAGGATACATGTTGTCTGGCTGTGATAGCGGACAAGCGAGCGCACCACTTGGCAAACCTTACCATAGTAGCTCTGCATCGGATCCCAGCCTTCGTTCCAATGCGTGTCCCAGTCTCCGCCCACTCCGCTGGGTAAGGGCTCCTCGCTGCCGTAATCCAGGGAGTAATCTTCCTCCTCCTCTTCCTCGCCAGTTTCCTCCGCGCCCGAGCGACTGTTGCTGTCCTCGCTGGAATCGGCGTCGGTGTAACTCCAGAAAAGGGGCCAGAAAAGCTTCTTCCCTCCGAGCCAATCAACCGTGGAGGAGGGGGACGAGGACGAGGACGGTAGCCAGTCTTTTTCCTTGGCAAGGTCCATCTCTACCTCCATCTGGGGGTCGTCCACCACCTCGATGGTTACCTGCGTCGAAAAAAAAGAGAGAGTCTGTCAACATCAAGTGACCTACGAACGCATTCGTCCACGTCACTGATATGATCTTGGACAGCAACAAGTCTGAAGTGTCCGATGTTGCTGCGTTAACTCTGTTTGTTCTGGAGCGTCCTCCAATAGTTTTCTGCAGCTTTAGCGATCGAGTTTCACGCTCTCCTCGGGAAATCGACTATCTCAAATGCGGAGAGAAGCTTCCCAGCTAACGAACCCGCTCCCCGGATATAAATCAGCCAGCCAGACGTGAGCGCGATCAGTCAGCCAATCAAATGATCCTCTCAGGGGGAGAATGTGAGCATTTATCATGGGTAACTACTTCTCATTACCTCAATATGACTCATCCTAGATGCTACAGTACTTCCAAGCTCCCACTTCAGCTGATGTGAACACCAGGCGACGGGGAGACTACCGGGAGGGGGAGGCAAAAAACGTCTTTCTTAACTTTTAACTGATGTGAGATTAATTTCACAGTCAGGAAAGACTTATGATGATTGGAAATACGTTCTTTTGTCTTAGCTGAATATATCCTCGGTGTAAAGGTTGTTCTGGTCGGTATGCTACATGAAAACCCATCAGAAACTGTATCAGTCTCGGTGCTTGATGCAGACCAGTCTGACCACATCCTGATTAAACTAACCGGAGTTGGAGAGGACGACTGCCAAGAGATAAAGTCAAACAGAACAAATGTTTTGGGTCAGTTTAGAGGGAGATGATGAGGACTTAATGGCCCAAATTTACGATGACAGAGCCCATAATTTTAGTTTATTACTCTACAGCCGAGAAAGACGCAGGCCGGTCTCTCAGATTAGCCCATATTCCTCTCATGGTTTAAGAAGTAAAAGCGTCTCCCTTCCTCAGACTCACCTGTATGTTTGGGTTCTGTGAGTTGATGTCAGCGTTGGCCAGGTCTGGAAAGTTCTTGAGATCCAGGATGAAGGGTTTCGTCTCCTCCTCGGGCTCCGGCTGCGGAAGAACACCAACCGAGCGGTGCTGAGGGTGCGACCATCTCCTCTGGTGGCTGTGCGGCTCGGGCAGGAGACTCTGGACCTGGTTCTGCTGCTCCAAAGCCTCGGGGACGTACTGGACCCCGCCGCTGTGACTCGGGTGGCCGTGAGCCTGTGAGCACAAGTTCAGACGCGGGATGAAGGAACAGCGATCCAGCGAAACGGTTCAAAAGATTAAATGACTAAAAGGAAGGAAATGCCTTGCAGCTTGCATCAGCGCTGACTGCGGGCAGACATCGCTTTTAATAACGTGAAGAACAAAGGCAGCCGAGACAAGTGGACGTTTGAAAAAAAAAAAAAAAAGCCAGTGGCCACTTTAGGGCCTATCATTTCTAATGGCTCATCGTCGAGGATAAAAACAATTAGTTCTCTGTTTCCAGGAAGAAACCTTGAAGCCACTTCGTAGCTTGGTTAGCAATTACAACAAAACAGAAAAAAAAAAAAACCCTGAGGCATCCAACCAAGCAGCCAAGTGACCAACCAGCCTTCGTTCATTTCATTCTTTCTTTTTTTTTCCCACAACAGTCGTGGCATCCAGGCCGTGGACAAAGAGGGGCCTGTGCCAGAGAGATCCTCTTTTAGCTTTAATGAGAGGGCCTGGGAGGCGTGGGACCCCTGGGCTGGTTGCGAGCGTGTCTGAACCTGCTGCGCTGCCGCCGCCGCCGCCGCTGCCGCCGCCATGGCCACCACTTCATTTGACCTTTACAGTTAGCGGGGAGGGAACAGGAGGAAATGTTGATCCCTCAGATTAATGGTGATTAACGGAGACACTGTACTGGCCGGGGGGGACTGGAGATATATGTTCCGTATCTGGAATATGGTCACTGTAAATGGATTCTTCTGGTCGGTCTGACCCTCCAGTGTGTTGCGTCTGTTTCATGTCTAATAGGACACGTATCTATTTCATGTCAGGCACTGGTCAGAAAACCAGAATCCACATCTAATGAACCCTCGTCTGCAATTCAGTCGCGTCTATATCATCCCGAACGTACGATTGGACGGGACCTCGAGATTTTGACCCTCGAGCCGGTTTGCGGTCCGCTCGGAGCAAATCCGGTTGCAGTTCGAGGGGCTAAAGAGGAGAAGAAATGCCTGAATTAATGACCCAACGGTTGATGATTTACAGTTATGGCCTCCAGAACGGGGCGTACTTTTCACTGACCGCCTTGTGATTGTCCCATAAAGAAGCTATGCGGTCGGTCAGATTCGAGCATGTGAACACATTTAGTCTGTTTTGGAGGAGAAGCCCGTCGTGCACGATTGGATGATGGATGGAAGAGAAGTTACCCTCCCTCCCTCCTCCCTCCCTCCTCCCTCCTTCCCTCCTCAGATATCTGCAAACTGGTGGTGACAAGTAGATATGTGTTGTTTAGCCTCCCTCGCTGTTTCTCACAATTATAACTTTTTGTTTTTGCCAAGAAAACCACATCTTGATAAAAAACAGACCGATTAAAACCACGCTACCGAAAAAACAAATCAGGAGGAAAATCTCTCCGCGGAGCTTTTAAATACGTGTCGACACATAAAACAGTGCTACGATTTAACGGTCGACGTCAATTCGAGCGTGTTTTTGGGTGCATTTTATGGAGTTTTATAAAGACTTTTAAAGAGTTTTATGAGCTATCGTTTTCGATTCCATTTTCGCCGCTACGTAAAATATAAGCAGAGCCGGTTTAATTGATCGTCAGAGAAGTGATTGGCAACTATATTGATAATCATTTAAGTCATTTGATGGTAAAAAATAGATACAAAATACAAGATAAAGCCTTGAATTTGGGGATTTTTGGACAGTTGGTCAGACACTTCAGACGAAACCTCATCGTCATCCTTCTCAGCTCGAGTGTCCGACTGTCAGATCTGACAACGTTCACTCATACGTCCACACACACACACACACACTCACACACACACACACACACACACACACACACACACACACACACACACACACACACACACACACACACACACACAGGTCCGGAGTCACGAGAGAGAGGCCACATACTTTCACACCCTCCTCATCCTCGTCTTGTTACACATCTGGATCCTGTATTCTTTCACCCTGTATATCACTCTCCTCCTCCTCCTCCTCCTCCTCCTCTCTTCCTCCCCCTCATTCTCTCTGATCCTGCTCTCCTCCTCTCTGCAGCAGGGCTCTTCCGATCAAAGGCACCCCCCCCCCCCCCCCCCCCCCGATGGCTGATGGCATGCGGTGTTTTTGAAAAGGGAGACTATCTGGATGCAGTGTGTGCGCTCCTCTCTCCTCCTCAGATCCAACATTATGTCCTGCTTTCACTCGACTGGAAAAAAGGAAAAAAAGAACCGGATGCGTTTGGGCGTGCTGTCACTGCTACTGCTGGTGGTGACACACATTCAGGTTAGAGGGAGAGGGGGGAGGGAGGGGGGACGGGAGACAGGATGGGGGAGGCAGGGGATGAGAGGGGGGCAGGCTGGGAAGGCAGGCGGTGTGGCAGCCCTGATTTATGCGGCCCGCAGATATCAAAGGCCCTCTGCACTTGGCTGTTTCCAAACCATTACAGAAGAACAATAAACTATGGACGCTCTTTGATCGCCATCTCTTTTTTTTGCAAAATGGAAAACGGGACAACAAATGCATGCCTGGCAGAATCGGGGTGAGGTCGCCGAGGTTGGGGGTGTGTGTGTGTGTGTGTGTGTGTGTGTGTGTGTGTGTGTGTGTGTGTGTGTGTGGATGGGATGGGGGGTGTACAGAACAGGTCCCGATATTTGGAAAAAAAAAAAAAAGAGGCCACTTGAACACAAACTACCCTCCTCCTCCACTTTCTGCTCTGTCGCTGAGAGATGGGGGTAAAAAAGGAAAAAAAAACCAACAAAAAACCAAAAACAGGAAATTCCACATTAACACAAAAACGAGCCAACGTAAACAATCAGACGAGTGACACTTGACCCTCGCTCGGCTCCAGTGTGAGAGATGCCGAAGGGGGCTCGCCTTATTCTGGTTACATAAGCATCTCGTTACCGGGCACCCGCTTTTAACTGAGCCTCCTCCTCCTCCTTTTTCTCCCTTCCTCCACTAATCTCTCCTCTCCATCCATCCATCCATCACACACACTCCAGCTGGTCACAGAAGAAACACAGTGGGCTTCAACTTTTGGTGGATGTAAGATCACACCAGTCACACCACAGTGAGATCTTCTTCTTCTTCTTCTTCTTCTTCTTCTTCTTCTTCTTCTTCTTCTTCTTCTCTCCTTCTGAGAGAGAGAGAGACCCAACAGGGCATCCACGGGAGGCCACACATGAAGGAGAGTTCAAAAACTGAACCCCTGACACAAACACACACAAACACACTGTGTGTATCCAAATATGTCCGCGTGTAACACAAACACACACACGCACACACACACACACTGCAGTGTGCAGTGTGTGTGTGTGTTTGGGTTTGGATTTATGATAGCAGGGTGAATGCCCGGCGATGGCAAACCTTACTATACATGGAGAGGGGGAGTGCAAGAAGAAGAAGAAGAAGAAGAGCGAGGTGTGTGTCGACAAGGGGAAACGCTGTCATGTCAGCTCCACACACACACACACACACACACACACACACACACACACACACACACACACACTTCCAACAGATCTCGTGTCAGTTTTGTGTCAGCAGAGAGCCAGTCTCCCCCACCTTGTCTGATAAATTCCACAGATTCCAAGTATTTCATCTTGTTCAACACAACTTCTATTGATAAAACCTGAAAAAAAATATCAAAAATGTCTCTGAATATGTGTTTTTTTTTCTTTTTTCTTTTTTTTTTTTTTTTTTTTACAATAATCACACAATAATGCCCCTGATGTTTGGTGTCTGCATGCTCCACCAGTGAGCTCTGGATTTAGTTTAGTTTCATTCACTTTGCTTTTTTTTTTTTTTTCCTGCAACAAAAAAGTTTGAAGTTGCATGTGACATTTTAAACGTTATAATAACAGGATCATAACACCAAAACGGCATTCAGCGATAAATCCAACAGAACCACGAAGCGAACGGACACTTGGCACCGCGACACTGTCTGGGAAAGTCAGTTTTATCAGCTGCATGTGTGATTTTTTTTTTTTTTTTTCTCCGAACCTGTTGCTTCAGAGACGCATCAGCCATGTGAGGGAGCCAGCTTACCTTGTGGCCCACAGTCTTGTGCCTGGTCGGGAAGCCTGTCCCCAAACTGAGCAAGGACCAAATGACGAGCAGCATCTGAACCCTCCACGCCGCCTCCTGACGCATCTTCTCGCTTGAGGTTCGTTAAACAAAACAAAACAAAACACCAAAAAAGTTACTGTGGAGACTTTTCTCAGACTCTTCTCCTCCAAACGAGCCTGTTTATTCTCTGGAAGCAGAGGCTTCTGACAGCAGTTTTCTCGTCGGTCTCGGAACCGTCGCACTTTATGAAGATGCGCACCAGCGTCCGGAGGTGTCCCGCGCGCTATCCATATGTGGCACCGGCGCCTCGTGCGGCAGCTGTCAGTCCGTGTGGCGGCTCGAGCTCAGCGCTTCTCCTCCCCATAAAAAAACCCACAAGTCGGACGAGCTTTAAGTACCAGAATCCCGAGTCCAATAATAAACCCCCACGCGCAGAAATCTCACCCGTCCGCACCGGCGCTCGCTTATTCGACTACTTTAAAACTGTGAGTCACTCCGTCGTGGGTGGGTGGGTGTTTTCTTCCAATACATTGACATCTGGAGTTCATAGCACGATGCTCGTCTCTCTCTTTTTTCTTCTTCTTCTTCTTCTTCTGTTCTTGTTGCTATCTGTCTGATGCGTTAATCCATTATCCAGCTGAAGTTCATCCCGCCGGTTCGAGGAGTGGATGTGTGTTTGTGTGCGCACACAGCCCAGCCAACCGGTTTCGGTAAACTTGCCTTTTTACGCACGCATTCAGAGGGCTGATGCTGTAGGAGTTGGGGGTGGGAAGCTTATTGCTCACAGCTGTGAGGAGGGAGGGAGGGAGGGAGGGAGGGAGGTGCAGTGGGCCACTGAGGTTCCTGATAAGGTACAAGGTTTAGTTTACATGGAACCTGCAACAGGCTGTGTGCAGTTCTGCAGGACCTGAAGTGGACCCACTGAGGAAAAGCAAGATCTCTTTTATTTATTTATTTTTTTTAAAAAAGGGGGAAATATTCCACAGATGCCCCTCGTTCCTACAATCTTTTTTTTTAAAATCACACATACTTTTCTTTTAGGTTTGTTTTGCTGAACTCTGGAAAACAAGTCATTATCTCACCCTGCTGGCACACTGCTGCACGGAGAAATACCATTTTCAGGCCGGAGTGAATGACAGGCCGGCGTGGAATGCAGTGTAATGGCAGGATGTCAGTGACTTATCAGTCAGAAAGGCTTACAAACATGTTCGTCACAAGCTTTTTAAGTTGTAACTTGCAGTGTGTGTCTGTGTGTCTGTCTGCCGTAAATAAACACAAAGCCGTTCCAGAGCTTGATACAAATAAAGTGATTTAATCAGCACTGTTTCCAGCAGCATGGTCAACAAACATCATGGCTTTACAAACTCCTCCAAGTGGTTTATCTTCAACCCAAATACAATTCCAAGGGCAAAAGCAAACTGATAAGCAAGTTTCCCCAAACCGGTCACGGCAGGTCAGTCCGCAAGGTATTTGCAGTAGGTAGGCTGGAAAAAAAATCATCTCACGTTACATCAAAGAGCTCAGAGCAACTCAAACACATTTTTTTTTTAAAAATCTCTCCTCAGTTTCAGAGAGGGAAACCTGGCTGAGAGAAACAGACATGTTGCTGTTTGCAATTACATTTTTTTTGCCTCCATAGACAGAAAATGCAGAGCGGGAGCGTACTGCACGGTGCAGACAGCTTGAGAGGAAACTTTGACAAGAAGAAAAATGTTTTATGTCGGGGCACATTTTCTGAAGAGTGCAATTCCAGATCATAGTCATGCGTTCCACCTTTTAGATCATGTTTATTGAAAGCAAATGCATCACGGAGTTGTTAATCAAGCCATACTTTTTGAGTGTGTGTGTGTGTGCAAGACAGAAAACACTATTTGGAATGACTCACTCAGAGACGACACAATGCGGTTAATGCCTAAAAAGGATGTACAGTTAAAAAAAAAAAAAAATCGAGAGGCCGAAAGTTTGTTGCGCCGTGCTGAAAATGCCAAACACACAGAGGAAAATGTGCATGAAGTTTGAGTTTAATCACTTTGATGAACATTTATAGGAATGGTCACATTCTCTGACGGGGCCTCCAGATTCACATCAATTAAGTGATAGGACACAAACACACACACACACACGAACAGGATATCCAACAGTGGCATGTTTTGTCCTGTTTGAGCTCATACAGACACAAACAGTTACAACAAAACAAACTCTTGACACTGAAAGCAGCTTGATATGGAATGTCATTCAAGAAGATGACCACGGATGATAAATGATGAAGAACAAACAAACAAAAAAAAACATAGACGACATTTGAAGCATATCCACAAAAATCCTGCACATTTCAGTGACTACGTCATCTGTGCATTTTCACCATGCCTGTCAGTAGTGCTCGCACTGAAGTTAAGACGTGTAAGTAGTCAGTTAAAAAACGCACACCTTCTGCCCGGGGGACACATTTGAAGCTGCCTTTCAGATAACAGTTTACATTTTTTTCTATTTTTTTTTCACAGAAACAGGAACATAGCTGAAAGATGACAGACATTTTTTTTTTTTTTAACAATAAATAACGCTGTCTGTATATCGGATGAGCGTGGGAAGCGGGCATCGTCATACATACAGATCGTAGCTGCAGCGTGTCACGGTGCTCAGAGATCGGTGTCGACGCTGATTCACATGAAAGCACTTGAGTGAGAACGGAAAAAAACAATAAAATTTAAAAAAAAAAAAAAAAAAGGAGAAGAAAAAAATCACACGTGTAGCTCATTAGTTTACAGAAATGTTAAAGACACTGGGCTCAAGTTTTTGAGTGCAGGTGTAAACAGTAAATAAGGCTGAAAAATATTTCTAGAAAATAAGCAGTAAAAAATATTCCGTAGTCTTGCTCCCTGGGATTCTTTCCCTGTTAAATGTTTTCTTTTGGAACATCTGCTTTGCATTTTAAGAGAACATGTAGAAAACATATCTATACATATATATATATTTATATATATCCTTTGGTTAGGGAAAGAACCCAATATTCTATACTCTCTTTTCAAGTAGAAGTGATTAGAAAAAAAAGCCATCAGATAAATACAAATGGAGTGAACATGCTAATGTTACTCCTGTGAAATAATGTATCTCTCTTTGAGAGCTGGGATGCTGTCCAACTTCGGGATAAATAATATTTACATTTTACAATTTTTTACTCTTCTGTACGTCATAGCAACGGCTGCTATCAGATTTCTTTTTTCTCCGAGCGCACGAGTAGGAACTCGAGGTGAAAAAAAAAAAAAAAATTGGTCGACTTTGCTTCACGGTTGTTTGTACGACGAAGGAACTCCACGTTGTTCTTGTTATTATTATTGCACAAATAAGACACACATTCGATGTGCACACAGGGGTAAGACTCAACGTTAGACCGATGCAGTCACAATAAGTTAAGACAAACTGAAAGGCTCTGAACTGCTTTGTAACAACAGACAGAAAAGTTGAGGGGGTGATTTTGGTTCTTCCACTGCTATAGGCGTGAAATGTACTCGTCACGGACTGCACACCGCTGATGAGTGACGCTGGTGTGCAGGTTCTCCTAAACAGGTGAAGGACTCTGGTTGTGGTGAGTCCATGGTGGGGTGAAGAGACTGGCTCAGAGGAAAATGAGGGACAAAGAAAAAGAAAAGGTAAAGTAAGTAGCCGGGGGTCGGGGTGGGGTGAGGGGGGACTGGATGATGTGGCTCAGTCCTGAAGAAGGCTCTCCTCGGCCATCCACCCGAGCGAGGGGAGAGGCTGTTCACGTCTGGAGTACTTCAGCTGCAGCAGGTCGCCCACTTCACTGATGGCCTCCAACGCCTGGCAAAAAGAACAGCAGGAACGCCATCAGTGTGAATCCACACAGATATTACTTATGTCGATCATAATAAAGTGAAGATACCCCGACAGACAAGCCACACAATAAAAAAAAACAAAACACAACAACTCAGGATTACACACACACATCGCAACTTAGAAGAGGGCTGCTGCTTCTGCAGGAGATAGATGAAGTGATAAGACTTAATCACTGGTGGATTTTCAAGCACTAAACATGACAGAGGGCTCCCTGCGTAAACCACAACTGAACACAAACTCCTCCACTTCTTTCCACGAGAGACTGTATCAGCATTGCAACACTGCCGGGCACCTGGAAACAATTTACCTTCCTCCTGACCTTTTTTTTTTTTTTCTTTTTTCTGATTCCATGGTTTGAGAAATAGCGAGGGGCTGGCTTTTCCAAAGACGGAAAAAGCGGCTCCTCGGAGCGCTCTACAAAGGCTGGCTGATGCCCTTTAAATGGACTATTACGAATGGTGTTGACATGCTCCTCAGTAAGATGAATGAAGTGTCTTTGGAGAGACAGAGCAGCTCAAATAAAAGTCTCCGTCTGAGCCGCGCTGTAATACTTGGAGACAGCTTTGGCCTTCCAAGTTTCTTCATAATAAATACAAGGACATATTGGGTGCCTTTATTATTCAACAGGCTCACTCACACACACACACAGCTGAAGAAAGCTGATGGAGTGCTAGGTAACTCTTTATATCATGTTGGGGATAAAATGAAGTCTTCAGAAATATACGTCTGTCCTGTAACAACATCCCTTGATGTTGGTCCAGTAGTGCAGAAGACTTTCTCCTTACATCTTGGATGATAAAATGGCATATCTGTAGTGAAGTGGTTGCTTTCATCGAAAACAGTCCAGATTATCCTTAAAACTATTTTACTAATCTCCCGGGAACACTGCTGCCTTTAAGAGATGACCGTTTGTGCTGATGTTCTGACAAAAAGAACCAAACTGTGTGTGACATTTCATGCTTAATCAAATGTCGGGTTGTTCCCACGTCAAGAGGAAGAGTGAAGAGGGCAGTTTTATGTAGGGCCAGGATACATAATGCAATATTATTAGACTATATTGGAGTTTGTGATATATATCTGCACTTCATAGGACATTGGACTGTGTGACAAAATAGAAAAATTGCGACACCACTGTCGCTTTCAAAACCATGAAAAGACAACTCCTACCCTCTATCACGATGTAACACCATCCAAAAATCGATAGAAGACGATATATATTGTCTGATATATGATTAATCGTACATCATTCTTGTGTCTTGTGTCATCAGTTACTGGACGACAACTTACTGTGTTCAGCATCTCTCTGGTATGGGCGGCCGAAACGCAGAAACGCGCCCTGGACTCGATGATGGGTGTTGCTGGGAAGCCGACGACCACTGTGCCGATGTTTCTCTTTAACATCTCCCGACCGAATGCCCTGAAAAAAGCAACGGCGACATTTAGACACGGGGCAAATCTACATCTAACTGATGATCTGACGTCTCCACTGCCGGCACCACATCTTACATGGCGCTCTCTTTAATGTGTGAAACTTAAATCATAAACAGCTCTCCACACATTCTATTTGGAGCGGGGACAACCGTAAGTGAAGTTATTTAAATTAGAGCCTTTGTGTATTTTTAAAATGTCAAATCATTTGGGAGGCTCTTCTGATTAGTCATCCTAAATAACCTTGATGTTTAAAGCACTAAAATATCAAAAAAAAAAAAAAAAACGAAACGGAGGGGAAGAACACACCCAATTTTGGCAGGCATGTAGAGCATCATGGGTACGACGGGTGAGTCATCGTTGCCGTAGATGATGAAGCCCATTTCACGGAGTTTTCTGCGGAAGTAGGTGGTGTTCTCTGACAGCTGTCTGAGGCGATCAGCACCTGGAGAGGGCAGATAAACAGAGGGATAGTTCAACATGTGGGCATTAAGCTTATTGCTGTTACACAGAGCAGACTTGGACGGACAACAGTTAAATCAGTTATCCATGACGGACATGTATTCGGTAGTATCGCCACCTTTCTTCAGTGTAATAGCAGCTCAAAACCATTAATAACTCTGTACTGCTGCCAACCAATGCTCTGCTGCGATTAGAAAACCTCGATAACGAGTATCAGCAAGTTTGCATCTCTTAGCTTCAATGATGAAAGTCCCCTCTCACCCATGGTGCGCCCACACAGGTGTTTTCACTTAATATGCCTAATTAGCCCTCCTTTCATCAGCTCTGTGAGCCGCTGCACAGACTGGTATTGATCAGCAATTTCCTCCCTCTTCTGCTGCATCCTGGCACACAACTTACACCTTTATCATTCCTGTAATTAGTCCGTGAAGTCTGGTGACCACCCACAGCACCAGGCAACCTGTGCAGAGATCTAATCAGCCACAATAAGTGAAAACACATGTGGGGGCTGGAAGGTCCGACAACACTATTCTCTATTTATTATTTATGCTTGTAAGCCCTGTGAAACCATTTTATCAGCTTCTGTTCAGAGTCCAAGTTAAGGAAACAGAAAACTGTAGATGCATGCAACGATAGTGTAAAACAAATGCAGTCTGGCTCAAAAACAGACGATTATATCGCTTGATAATGGAACATGTTGACACAGTGGCCATTTTCTTTACACGTCACACACAGAATGAGACGCTCAGACGTCTTGCTGCTGTGTTCCAAGTTGCGGGTCGTGTGAATGTAGGAAGACTGAAAAACCATTATCAATTCACAGCTTCTAGATTGATCAGCAACTGAGAAGTTGCTCACCCCCAAAACTCTTCAGAGGGATATCGGCCATATTTTCAAGCCATTAGCATGTTAGAGTTAGGAATGAATAAATGATTCTCACTTATTGACACCCATCTTTAACCAAGTTATCTAAAGTTAGCTAATGATACCAGCTTCCCACCCTGAGCATGACATCAGAGAAAAATGGCCGCTGTGTGAATACAGTCTCTTGACCGTCCTATGAATGACATGAAGACGGGCAATAATTTAACAGACAAACCACAATGTCGACCAGAACAACAACAAAAATCCATAAGAGTGTAAAAGCCATCAATAAACGCCATTTTTTTCTTATCATGTCCTGAAGCACTACATCACTTTCCTTTGAAGACAACCAGGAGTCTTTAAAGTCAAGGTCAAAGATACTAAACAAGCATCAATCCTCTCGTGTCAGTCTGATGCACACTATGCATTCACTCGCTGAGTCCTCGAGCCGGGCCTCCAGAGATAGCATCTAACCAAACAAATAACCATATGGCACAAAGCGCCGACAGCAACACTCACATCTGCCTGACTGTGCTGAAAAACAGAGCAGAAACACCCGAGCTTCAAAGCTCCTCGAGACACAACAAAGTCTGACATTATATTTATCCAGACGCTTTTTTTGTTTTTTTCCACAGTCAAGGAATCCAAATCTATTCTCAGTGCTGAGTGATAAAACAGAAAAAAAAAACCAGTAGCATATTATATTCAGACATTTCGCTTTAGCATTCTTTGCATATTGAAGAAAGCTTTGCTCGTCTAGAGCCGTTATTTCCCATCCACATATTTGATTGATGTGAGCTTCAAACAACAAATGTCCATGTTGATGCGGGCCTATGCCGGGAACCATGAGCAGCCGTCCTGAGCGACTTGAGCGCTGCAACAAACTGTTAGCAGGCAGCTCAACTGTCACTTCGACTTTGTGTCAATGTCTGAGTGTTCAAAGGCCTGAATTTCAAACAGTGACAGGGCTGCAACCAATCACAATGCCATTGTTAGTCTTTGAGCAAAACTGGGTTATGTTGGAAGGTCAGCCAGCCTGGTCCTCTATACCGGGAATGGTTTGGAGAAGTACTGATGTGCAACAGTCACACTATAAAAAGGTTGCTCCAGGTGTTTACTCCCATACCTAATGACTGAACGACTGGGGAGCTAAGTAACCTGATCTTATATCAGCATTTTAAGGGGAGGCAGCATCAATCAGGCCCTGTAAAGACTAAAGGGGGTTCCGCCCTGCAAGAAAAACAAGACTTAGTGATCTGTTTGTGTGTGTAGGAGATGAGTCCAGCAGAGTTTGATCTGCTAAGATCTCTGGCCCTGAGCACCATGCTGCTTTGTACCCAGCATGAAGGCAAAGAAGCACACATCCACAAAGAAACACACATCTGAAAGCCATAAAGCGTAGAGGGTAGAAGTGTCAGCATACCACCACTTCAAGACCTTCCATCAGCCAGGGCTCAGTCGGACAGAGGACTGCGACTGTCCACCCATCGTTTTTTATAAAAACGCACACACGAGACTACAGAGAGATTCTCAGAAGTGCAAAAAGAATGCTGAGGAGACACAATCAAACTGCAGGATTTATCTTAACACTCAAAGTGTACAAAAAAAAAACATACCGCACACCTAATAAATAGTGACAAGGCAACCAGATGAAGTGCTACACAAAAGATTAACAAGGCCCAACATCTGCGCTGGATTATTCACACGATATTATCATACGTGTTATTGTTAATCATCAGTAACAGTTTATCGCGACACCCCCTACATTCATCTTGAAATTGGAGACATTGGAGAACAGGAAATTACAGTTTCTGGCATTTGCATCAAAGTTTGTGATTACATGAGACTTGTAAATTTGTGAATGTAAATCATATGAAGGGCATGGACCTGTGTAGCATTTACAGTACATCTCCAATGGGTTTACACATGCCGTACAGTTTGATAAGGCTGTCGAACACACCTCTGTTTGCTGGTAAATAATTGCCAGTTTGTCATAGATAATCAGCTTTTTCACTTGGCTGGGATTTAAACATTCCCACTGTAAACAAGCGCAATCAGTCGGATAAGCCAAAGTACAAAAGTTGGGAAAGTGCATGTGAACTGAAAGAGAGCAAATTTCTGTAAACCAGTCAGACCTCAGGCGTGCAGAGCAGAATTCGATCTGAGCTACAGGCTTTTACTGCCATCTTGTGGCTACTGATGGAAGGTCGGGAATTTCAGAATAGCAGCAAACGCAAGGAAAAACATTTCCAAGAAGAGAGCGTCAGTGCACCAAACTCTAAACATGCTTCATTGGCTTCTTTGTGGCTGGTGCTAAACCAAATGTTGAATTTACATTTATACTTGCTGGTTGTATCTTCTCCACATAAAACACCCTAAATACCCTCTGGAATGGCAACAACTATAGAAGTTTAACAGGTGCTCTCTCTTCTCTTTGCACACAGTTTCATGTTCTGACACCTACCCAGTGTGGTCCCATCCTCTCCCATGATGATCTTCATCGAGGTGATGATCTGCTGGGCCACAGGAGGAGACATGGAGGTGGCATACAGGGCACTGTGAGAGTGGTTGCGCAGGTAGTCGATCAGCTCCTGAAAGAGACAATTTAAAATAATGTTGTAACACTTGTTATTAAGATTCAGACTGAGGCAGCCAATCATAAACATCAGACAAGTAAGTTAGTCTGTTAATGAAGACTCTGAATGGTGATGATGAGTAAAACTACATATTTTACGCAGCTCTTTGTTATTATATGATAGATTTAATAATTTGAATAATATGAATTATCACATTATGTCTCAGACATGTAACTCAAGCTGTTTCAGTCCCAATTCAAGCAGTATTAGGTCTTTATGATAGACAAAAATAATAATGATATTATTTGCCATTTTATCTAACCTTCAATTTGAACGTTTGGATAAAAGGTTTCCTAATTTCAAGGGAAACTTTATTTCAGCAAATGCGCCCCCGTCTGGTCACTGTGGGTATGAAAACTGTCGAATATTTCACATGGTGAGAAATGTGTGTTCTGGGGTTTCAGCCAGTTATTCCTGTTTTCAAGTGTTGCTAAAGCTGTAGTTCCATCTTGTTTATGTATGACTGCACTTCCTCTGTATTTATCTGCACCTCTGCACTGACTTAAAGTGAATGCTCACACAGAATCCAGCCTTTCCAGAAAAACAGGAAGCAAAATTTCCCATTTCTGGTAAACAGTGTTGACCAACACAAAAATGGAATGACGCACAACGTCTTGGGTCTCAGCAGTCAGGAAATTGCTCAGGTCCCTGTAGAGGATGTCTAAGAACTCCAGCTTCTGTAACCAGCATGCTTCATTATTTCCCTTACATTGAAGAAGGGTTCCAAGCCTTCACCCACCTTTTTGCCTCCAATATATCCTCCAGCAGCACCGAAGCTCTTGGTGAATGTTCCCATCATGATGTCGACATCTTTGGGATCCAGGCCAAAGTAGTCCACCACTCCTCTGCCGTTAGGCCCCAAGGCCCCGATACTGTGGGCCTCATCCAGGTACAGATACGCCTTGTAGCGCTTCTTCAGAGCAATGACCTCCGGCAGACGCACGATGGACCCCTCCATACTACAGGAGAAGAACATGATGTTAAAATCAATAAGTTCAGAGTCGCCCAACGACTCATTTATAGTAAAAGACATGCAAAGACCTAATAAATAAACAGTTTATTTGAATGTAATGAGCTTTCTTGCTCCCTGATCAATATTCTAGCAGAGGTTCTGTAATGGAGAATACAGCAACTTCAGCTAGCTGTGGTGTAATTGACTGAAGGAGTGAGCAATTGACCGTATAGACAACCTTTGATTAGTTGTGTATGTGGAGGCGGTTACACCTATGTACGCACAAACTACTCTAGCAGTCCCAGTGGAAATGAGACTCCATTAACATGGCATCAGCACGGGACTGTGTGGGCAGTTTCTCTAAGAAATATATTGATCAACAGGATTGATTACCTTTAGACAAAGTACACTTCAAAGCACATTATGCTTAAAGGAAAGAGGGAACATTATTTTTATATTTAAACAAAGTGTAAGGGAGTGTTGCCATCATGGCTAAGAAACTGTTTGAATGAGAAACAGTGACATCGGTATTCACAATTGGTCCCATCAAACAGTCTATGTACAGTGTGTTGAGTAAATTATTCAGCAGAAAATGTTCCTACGTTGCACTCTAATCTGCTGAGATGTTGCTTAACTTGTCTTGTAAAAGAGCTTCATCGTTTTACTGCAAATTGGTTTGCTGCTACAGTGAAGATGGGGACAGGGTCATGTCATAAAAACAGTCTTTGGGACCCGTGGCAAGATTTGTAAATCAGTCACTTTGCATTGTGACGAGAGGTGTGAATCTTTACTGGCCTCAAATGACTCAAATGACAACGACTCAAATGCAAAACGATTCTCAATCCACCTCAGTGTTTGACACTGATTCTCCTTTCATCCAGAAATTCCTTCCAATAATAAGACTACAGAAGTCTACAAAATAAAATCTGCATCTTTTCAATACATAAACATTAACAAAACAAAACATTCATCCATCTGCAGCGTCTTACACATTTTGTAATCTACAATAACATTGTTTTCACATAGCAGCGTTAAGTTAAGGTATTTACTGCACACACCTCTCTCAGAGTTGGATGCAAAGTTGACAGCGCCTCCTCAGATCTGGGCCGATTGGCTTGGTTTGCTGCAAGTTATTATTTACTGCTGCAGCCGTTGGCTTCAGGTCTAAGTGGCTAATGCGATTAGTAAATGTTGTGAGGCAGAAGTCACGCTCAGCCAAAGTTCATAAAATGCCCCAAGATTTCTGTTCTTAAACTTGCAGATTGATCTCTGTCACCCTCCAACATGCTTCCCACTTAACTCAACAATTTACATAAGTAACATACTGTTAAAGAGTAGGTTATACATTAACATCTGTTTCAAAGTGGTTTCATGGTTTTTCGTAAATGTTCACATAAAGGGACAAATACGCTCCCAGTCTAGCTTGATCAAGATTAATGAGTCACTCACTCAGAAAACTGTGGGCGTCAAGTAATTGGTAGCAAACAATGTGTGTTTTATGGGATACACAGCATAGAAGTAATTCCAGTGAAATAATAATAGAAACAGAAGAAGTGGAAAAGCTCAGTAATGTAGCGCAGTAAATGTTTGTGAGTGTGGGATGGAATGACAGATTATTGTGTTTACCTGTATATTCCCTCCACCACGATGAGTATTTTCTTCCAGGGACGGTGGGTTCTTGGCTGCCCGTGTACAATGGCATCTCTCAGCAGCTTCTCCAGGCTTTGCATGTCTAGGATACAGAGAATGAACACATCTCATGAAGACAATCTTGAACTGAGTGAAGCAACCTGCTGTAACACACCCATGTTAAATGTATTTTCTACCCTGTCAGATGAAGCAGATTAAAACTAATTCCTGTTTCATCGTGTTGAAAGATGCATTTAAGCTTCTTTTATCCCATTTGCTCTGTGTTACTGTGTAACTGTTTGGTATGGTTGCTCATTATTGGAGGTCACCCACTGTTGTGTTTGAAGACCCGGATTGTGGATGCAGACAGGCGGGCACCCAGCACCAGTGACGCGTGATTCAGCTCATCACTCAAAATAAGACAACCCTAAAAGAAGAAGAAGAAGAAGAAGAAAAGGAGAAATTATTCATGTTGCAGTTTTTATTCTATAAACTGTTGATTTCAGCTTCAACATCAGGACAGCAGCAATCTCCAATTAGCCAGAAAAATCAAAAACTATTCAATCCTCTTTAAAGCTCTGATTGCGTAATTGTCATACTCCAGAAAATCACATGCTGGAGTTTTATAGTGTTGAGCAACGACTTTGCTCTTTGATGACGACTGACCCAAAGTCTCCTGCTGTATAACCCATGATCCAGGCTTAGGGGTTTAAGCTGTTCGGTATGTCTGTTGCCATGAATACATTTACTAACACAGTTATGAACTTATATCATTTCTGCCCTTAGAAAAGTAAGAAAATCTCATCATCATGCTCACTTATTACTTTTAATAAATTGGGAAATAATAATCCCAACAAAAAAGTGTGATTTTTTTTAAATAATCAAAGTGTGAGCTTCTTTTAGAAAAATATATATATCCATATATCTCCATTGGAAAGTTTTACTCATTATTCAAAGTATTGCAGACACCATATCCTGTTAAAGTCAACACACCCAAACAGTCAGACTGGTCACACCACTTTCTCTCATCAGTGAATGAATGTCCTTGTTAGACAACACACAATTATACCATGTGAGCTGTGACGGTTAAGAATTTACTGTATGTACACTTGAGACATGGACAGTGACTCAGATCTTTACTGTTCCGCTCTAAGTTTCCGTCCCTCCTGACCTTCTGCCTGTCTGTTTTTTACTCGTGGTTGTGAGGAAACGTTTCACTTGACACAAGGTGCACACTCCTGTCAGCTCAGATTTCTACTTCCTGTTAAAGCGACATGGGTAAGGAAAGAAAAGTGGGGATGCGGGTACGGGCTGGTTCATGTGATAAGCTGAGGTTAGAACAACAGTAAGTCGTACTTGTCAAAATGTTTTCAATGCTTTGGCCGGAAACTAGTGTGTTCTGGAACAGTCTGAACTCTTCAGGCTTGGCTATATATCTGAAAAAAGGTTGCCTGTTTTCACTTGGCACAGGAAACAGTATTTCCTTAAACAATAAAACTATTATAATACACTCACGTAGTGTGGATACAGAGAGTTATGTGACTGTAAAAACACAGGTGGAAAAGATTAAGTAATCAAATCAAGAGGAGTACAATGATCTAAACAAACAAAGGAAGTAAATGAAATTCCATACCTTCCCAGTGAGAGCAGGAATGTTCATGGAGTTGGTTGCGAAGCCCATGCCAAAAGCCATTGATGACTCAACACCCAGGAACCTGGCAACCAACTGCTCCATCTCCTCGTGGATGTCCAGGTTCCCTGGAAATTGCATCACCTCAGTTTAACCACAATTTTCCCACCAGTGCAATGAAAACTGTCTCATGGGAGAAAAGTCATAATTGTTTTCTTCTACGGTTCAACGAATAGTGAGGCCAGTACAGTCATGTTTTATTTTTTTAACTTCTTGCAGTGGTGCTATGGAGCTATTTTTGTTTGAGCAGGTCCCTTTTTCCGCAAGGGGACGCACAATCACGTACACATGCATGCAGGTGATGTGATACACAGCACTAACAATGGAGTCACACTGTTCTGCTAATCAACAGGTGGCAGTAACACACCATGTGCTGCAATGCCTCTGCAAAGGCAGGCTTGACTCAGAGTACAAATATTTGATCGAGAATGAAATGCACTCTCGCTGCCAAACTCAAAAGGGGGCTGCAGGATGCAAGGTGCTAAGAACTTCAAAGCTTTCAGAATGCATCACCATAGTTCACACTCAGACTTTCAGTTCTTCAGACCCACTAACACCACTTGTTGTTTGCTGAAAAAGTGATCAACAATGGAGGGAGCAGTCGTTGAAGTACCAGCAGTGTATTATTCCGCTGACATTTAGTTATCTGAGGTATTGTATTCTTTTTTTTAGTTTTTAAATCAAGTTTCATGTCTGTTAGGATATAATATTTTGATTTAACAAGATTTTTTTTTCAACCAAAATGAACTTAATTCTTTATTCCATTAAGGGTAATTGTAACTGACACTAATAATCATAATACATGTGTACTACCAATAACCATGAAACTGTGATTTTTTCTGAGATAGTGTGAAATAACATCCATTTCATCATGAACTCCCTTTTTATAATAAAAACACTCTGACAAAATGAAAACTCATGACAGCTTTTTGAAACCATTCCTCATGTTCAGAATAACGTGATTGATCCTCACCCAGCTCACAGCGAGTGCTGCCCACTCCCACTCCATACTTCTTCGTGGATTCAATAGCGGCGTCAGCACAAGCCCCGACGTTCTCAGCAAAGCCGAGGTAGTTGTACGAGCCCATATTGATGACGTCCTTCACCACCTTGCCTGTGTGCCTGAGAGGGACGTCAGAGTCACAGTTAACATTACTACCTTGAATTTGTGTTGATAGCAGTAATTATCTTCAACATGTGCGCCTGTCTACCCTGGTTGCCCAACAACCATTTCATGCTCAATGTTATCCATTAACTGGCCCAGTTATCATGTGCCGTGCTAATATACAATAGTTTATTGTCCCATGGGAATTCAGCTGGAACGGAGCATATTATACTCTACATTCCAATGAGATAAGTAGGAAAATATAACACAACCTTCACTGTTATCAGAGTAGTTTGCCTACAGAGATATATGAGCACTGTCCCCAGTTGTTTGAACTGTTCTAAAAAAGCCTGAATACATTAGCCCCAGCTAACACCAACAGAAGTGATTTTATACCTGTCTTAAAATATCACAGAAATCAAGCAATTAGGGGATCAGTGATGTACAGCAGTACAGTGATATTTTCAATTTCCTTAAGGTGAGAAGTGCAAATTAAATTAAAAATGGGACAAAAAATAAAATCGCCATAATGCCATTCATATAAATGTTGTCCTATCTCAATTGTATCTGTCATCTGAGGAGAACTTTATGGCTGCTCTGTGTTTGTGTTTCTGTTCAGTGCCACATGACAGATACTAGCGATTTCAACATAACCATCTGACTCATGGATGACATCACACTTATTATTATCACACTTTATATTATCGGAAACTTAGGGTCAATGACTGAAAGTGTAAATTGATAAACTTCCCGATGAGGTGTGGAGCAGAGGCACAGAAGAAATCAACCTTAAGTACAAGGGACAACAAGCACTCACATCCTTTGCCACAATACCGCAACTTACTCGAAGGTCCAATTGTAGTCATGGGAAACTCTCTCCACCAGGTCCATCTTAGCACCAGGAACGCTACAGATAGGTCGGTTCCAGTTGTCTCGAATCCTCATGTACAAGTTCCTGGTGTAGAAGTTCTCAAAGTCCTGATAGAGTGGGACAAAATCCTGCAGGGGAAAGAAAAAATATTGATGATTTCTTTATATCATGTCTAAGCAAATCATTACATTCTAAAGGAGCCATCTTTGTTCTGTGGCAGCCAGGGGAAACAGTGAATGATGACTGCGAAACCACAAATCATGGGTGTGACAGAGAGTGTGACATGTGCGTGAAACACTGCGATAGCTGTCATAGCAGGAGGGGCCATAATTATTTTCTAGGATTTAAAATAAAACTGTTTTAATGAACACCTTAGTTTTATCATAAGTAGCTTTTCAAAGAAAGTCTTAGAGCATTTGGTCAGATTGAACTGACATGAACTCCTCTGAATTACACATTACAAACCACACTGAAAAGAGTCTGTGTGTTCATAATACTTTACCTTCTGTTCCTCTCTCTCCCGAGCCACATGGCACTTCTCGATGTTCCAGTGGCGAAGGAAGTCTCTCAGGTAGCCAAAGATGGTGAGGATGCCATAGCCCATGTAGGTGAGCACGGCCACCAGGAGAGGAGTCTCCTCAAATGATTCTGCAAAGGGCTTCTTGTACAGGCTGGGGTTGTGTGTAACATTTTGGTTCTGGGGGACAATAACATAAATAAGTGTCAGTTACAACTGACATAGTAAAAGCAAACACCTTTTTTTTTTCTCCCTTTTTTAAAGTAAACAAATCGAACTCCCAAAACACAGATTTATGGTAATAATCTTGACTAACTCACATCACGTTATGTCATGTTGAAAGAAGTTTAAGTGGGTGGTTTTCCTTTAAAATGTCATGGTTTATCTCTGCTTAAAGTCTGTTTACTCATTAATCTGCCACAATAGGCAGCTCAATAAACTGTGATATAAAGCAGACCAGACCAAGCCAGTATAAACTGGGCTCAGACTAGACGACAGCAGGGCTCATTTGATCAAATTGTGTTTTTCTTGGAAAGAGAGTTCGAACCCTAGTGAAGGCTGTAATAAGCAAGTCAATTCATGGAAACCTAACCACTCCCGGGCCCTCATGGACCAGTGAACGGTAATATGGCCATCAATCCAGGGTTCTAATTCATTAAGTTTTATGAATAGCAATATTGATCTTGGGTTATGGGACTATATAAATGTGGTCACACTTTGGAGGAATCCCACAAAAAAACAAACTAGCATCACTGCATTTCAGACTGTGGACTGGCTGTCTACGAAACAACATTAAACAAATGAAGGTGGTCACTCATTACAGGCTCAGGCCCGCAGCTTAGCAACCATGCCTCATGTGACCAGTCATGCTTCTCCAAGAAATACCTCTGGGGCAGGGAACAGGAGAGCACTGCACTGTGTGTGTGTTTGAGTGTTTGTGTATGTGTGTGTGTGTGTGTGTGTGTCAAAGCCAGTCAAATAGGTCTCTTTTTTTAAGCTCCAAAAAGAGACCAGGTAACCATAAAAACCATGGTTTGTCAACTGTCTCAAGCAGCATGCACAAAAACACATTCACATTCACATCCACTCAAAGAGACTCCAACCACGGCTGCTAAATACAGTTTGACCAACTGACGTCACACCTGATTAATCTTTTATACCTGTGGACAGACTGGGACTGGGAAGAGGCGGACCCGTTTCATTCGTTTATAGCTGGACAGCAGAGCCAATGTTCCAAGACCATCCTTTCAACAAACTGGAAATTTGCTCTTTCACATCATGCCTGCCCTGCAGCTCAACCGATAATGATCGCATTACATTGTGAACACAATCAGAAAAGCTTGCGCATGGGATTAGTCTCACATTAGGCCTGAAACAGAGAAAATAAGTGAGTCCTCTCTCTGCTTATTTACTTATTGACGCTACCATCCGAACAGAAAGCTTCCTGTAAAATCATTTATTCATACATTCTCCATATAGTTGGGATTACAGCTAGCTTGATATGGAAAAATCCCTTTTCCAGCTGGTGACCTCGACCCAGGAAGACATACTCTATGTCACTGCTCTGTTACTGTAAAATCGTCAAAATACTGTTACTTGTCCTGTGAGAAGTTAATAGACCAGTTAACATGTTGACCAGCAGATTTAAGAGACACTGAAGGTCACAGTCACAAGAGGCATCGAGTTCTTACGCACCCTGGTTTCTCTTAGAGACGCAAGTCTGGGATTAGTCGCCTTATCATGAACCAGCAGAGCTCCTATCACAACAGCATGAGGTGACCCCATATTTACAATAACGATAGCAATCCTGATTAGCACTAACCTTGAAGCGTTGTTTACACCATCATTCACAATCACACTGTTTCACATCATTGGAAACAAATCATAAACACACTGGTCTGGTTCATCTAAGAGATAGGAAAGTCCTCCATGGTGAAAAAGTGACTTCCTTTAATTAGTCTTGTGACTCCAAATACTTTGCTCAATGAAGTTTACTGACGCCTCTTCTGAATTTCTACTGGGAATAACCTTCAGGATAATGTCTTCATCCTGCCTTAATCAGGCAGGATGAAGACATTATATGCATATGGTGGATGTTACGGGTATGACAGCCATAGCATCTGGATTGAATTGTGTAAATCCACAGTTATGTTGAAATCAGCAGCTTTAAGCTGTTTAAGTCTGGAGGTCTGATCTTGCCGAATGTAAGAGATGTGATGCTTTTCTTTCACTACAGATCTCTCCTCTGTGTCCGACCCAAACATCTAAAACAAAAACACAAGGGGGTGAGTGTGTGTGCTCCACCTCCACCACTACACACAAAAACACACAGAAACTCCAGAGTTTCTGTACTATTCCCTCCACCCTGGGAAGGACCACACCCTACCCCAGCCTGGAGACATTCCTCTCCCGCTGAAGTGTCATGTAGAAGCAGGCCTGCCCTCCTCTCCCAGGAGACTCTCTCTCTCTCTCTCTCTCTCTCTCTCTCTCTCTCTCTCTCTCTCTCACACACACACACACACACACACACACACACACACACACACACACACACACAGACACACACACACACAGCTTTTCTGCTAACAACACAACATGGCCGTGGTCTGTGTAAACAGAGACCGGTCTATCTTCACCACACATTCACAGAAACAACAGGGTGTAAGGTTACAGCAGAAGTCACCACTACAATCCACCCTGATCAGGTAGCAGGTAAGCTTGAGGAAGTTTACCACGCAAAAAACAAGAGGTTTCCATATCAACACAGGTTACAGGCTAAAGTGTGTGTTTTAGGAACAATATTGTTTAAAATACGACGTACTGCTGGAGACGGGTGATTAGGAGTTGTAGATGAAATTCCGTGTAGCAAATGTCAACAGCTAGCTTGAAATATGTCGCATTGGGACAAATCCCGCTCGACTAGCTTAGATGTAACGCTTAGAGGCCCGAGTGTAGTAAGTTTAAATCAACTTAGCGTTAATCTAATTACCGTTGGTGTTGATATAACACTGTCGACTAGTGAAGTGATGCAACGGTGAGGCTGTTGTCACACAGCCGGTGCTCACACTTTCCGTGGTGCCTCCAAATACACCACAACAACAAAAAAAAAAAACGTACAGTCGCAATACCTAAAACGGAAGCAAGAAATAAAAAAGCTAGCGAACGTTATTTTTTACGAAACTGTTCGCCTACACACAGCAGCAAACACAGCAGGGCTTGTTTACGGTCCTCCCATGTCGAGCAGTTGACGGTTGGGCCTTACCTTCCTCTCCCTGGGGCGACGGTACTTCTGTGGCTGTTGAAACAAGCAGTGGTTCTTCACGAAGCCATTTTTACTCGATTTCCGCCCGTTTGAGGTCCGGTGACAGGCGTCTCCGTTTAGCAGCTTGTTAGCGGAGCTTTCCGTCATCTTGGTCGGCCGGCTGCGACTGGTAATTTCACGATTTCAAGTTGGCCAACTTGTGTAACGTTGGTCGTGAAGTCATGTATGAGCAGGGAGGAAGACGGGTTCAACGCCCACTCTACTCTGTGGCCGCACGAGCCTGCCGGAAATCCACGCCCAGGAGGAATCTCATTGGCCAGTGACGTTTCTTCGGTACAAAGATCGTCTATAAAAAGAGTGACTCATAACTCTGGCCAGGATTGTCGGTATCAGTGAGGATCATTTCTTCAGTATGAGGCCTCTCATGAGTAAATAAGGGGTTTTTATTAACAGCTGTGATTAGTTGACATCTCCAAGAAGAGATTCAGTTTAGTATAATTTAGTAATTAATTAACTTGATGCATTCTAGCTTTAGTAAAACAAATCAATCAAACAAAAACAAATGTATGAAAATTAATTATATTATAATTAATGTAAAAAAAAATAATAATCTGAATTTCTGTAAACTTTGATGCCTCTCCATTCTGATGTTTTCCTTATTGGCTGCTAATTATACTGTGTGGCCTGCCCTCTTCCAGGTCTGTGGCCTCTGCCTGCTCAGTCCTCCTCCCGGATCCACACGCTTCACAATTGTTATACTTTGTATCAGATATTCTGTCAATGCAATCTGCAAATTGAGGTGTTGTTGTTTTGTTCTGTAATTAAGACATGTCTGTCTGTGCTGGGAGAGGGACCCCTCCTCTGTGGCTCCTCCTGAGGTTTCTTACATCTATTTTTTTTCCTCCTGTCAACAGAACTGTAAACCCGTAACTTCATGTTTTATGTATAAAAGCTTTTTTCATGGTGACTGAGTCTTGTTTGTTCTCAGTATTTCTAAAGTGGACATATCAAGTCAATTAATTTAGATTACATGAACTGGTTATTACTTTGATTATTCATTTAATTCTCCGCTCTATTAGAAGTGTATAACCTTTTGAAAACAATATCATCAATAAGATTTTTCTTTTAAATTCAATCAATGTACATTTTCTTTCACACAGTAAGCAAATCAGCTGCAACTGCAAGCCTCACAGATGTTCATTATTTATGCCCCAGGTAGTCCTTGTTAGTATGTTGTAGCCTAAAAAGATCAAATAATGTGATAAAAATCAGAGACATTTTCGTATTTATGACTGATCAGAATCTTAAATCATGTGATTCCAAGGGATCATGATTGACAAGTGTCTGGCCCCTTTCCGTGACATCACCCCCATCAATTCATTCACATGACATCCAACATGAATTTATGGTCAAAGTACAGAACAGAAAACAATAACACTTGAGCTGTGGTGTCCCAGATGACCCAAATCCTCCTTATTATAATATGAGAGTAATGTAACTTGATTCCTTTCTGATTAGTTTTTATTACTTCAATATCATGGAAAATTAAAAACCAATAAAAATGAAACATATTTAATCTTATTAAGAACAGTGTGCTCTGTGTCCTGCCTCAGTTCTGTTACTTCCTGGTTCAGTCCAGGTGAACCCCCAGCAAAATAAGTCCCACCCTCCTTGAGGACGGGGATTGGCGCCCGCCAAAATTAGCTGCTTCGCGCCTAAATTGAGACCCGCCCACGACTCGTTGAGTGTATTTCGTGCTAAAACATTTAGAAGCTTCATAAACCACAGGTGGATCTTCACTTTGGTCGGAGCAGCTCTTCTCTGAGGACACGAACAAGGTCAGTAAACTATTCTGTGTGTGTATTCTGCTTTACTCGTACAGCTCCCTGTGCAGCACAGGTGTATTCATGTCTGTTTGGGAGGTGTACAGATCAGTTATTATCTACCAGTCTCAGGTAATAAGTCCAGGTGATATTCTTTCATATATCAGTGAGCTGTACATAGTAACTACCTTCATGCTTTGTCCAAGCCCTGCAAGTTTTACATATGTGCCAGTTAAAATGGAGCCAGCCTCCCTTCTCATGTTGGTGAGGTTTGTTTTTGCCTCAAATGTTTCTGAAATAACTCTAACAAGAAGCTGAACACGTCCCTTTTAACTGTTAAGTGTAGCGGTAAATTCGGCTCGAACATAAACCTGTAATTACATCCAATTAAATCCGTTTGGGACATTGTGTTTTGCTCTTGCACCAAACTCCATTGTGATTTTGGTCGTTTTTTTTCTCTGCCGTGTTTATTACATGGATAACTCACGGTTAATCAAACGTTGGTCACTTTCTCAAAACAAGTCGGTAGATTTGGTAAAATCGGCATGAAGCTTTTTAAAATGTATTCATTAGAACGCCATGAAATCTGGTTAGCTACCGTTTGCTAGTCAGTTGAAGTGAGTGGTTATGTTATGGTATGCTAGCTAGCTGACTTTAGAGTTGTTGGAGATGCACTGCCGGGTTTGTTAGCAGCGGCTCAGCTGCCTTTATTAACGGGTAAGGGCACATGAAGCGGGTACTGAGACTAAAACGAGCTTATAAAGACGTCTGAGTCATTTAATCGTCGTGTTTTTTACAGACGTGTTTGCATGTTAGCTAAGGTGTGTGTCTGTTGGAGAGTGTTAGCATGACGCCATTATCGTGCTGTGTAATGTTAGCTTGTTAATACTAGCATCATTACAGCCTAATATCTGAGTACAGCACAGTTAGCTAACAGGCTTCATGTGTTGACTTTAATAATGTCTCAGTATGTTAGTATATCAGCATCTAGAAGGTAATTTTTAGCCGCTAAAGTAGTTTATACACACAATATGCAGCCATTGTAGCCTGCACAGAATGTATTCAGTGTGTTTGTCTCAGTTTTGGTTTAATGTGTTTGTTAAATCACTGCACTGACTCCCTGTGTTTCAAAGGATAGACTTTGAAATTATTTTACTCGTATATAAAGCACTAAATGTTCTCAGGACTTAATACATTTGGTTTACCTTTAAAAACACATTTATTAAATCAGATTATAGTAGATTTTACAGTGCAGAGTGATGTGAGACTCCTGAAGTGATGTCATGCACATGGTTACAGACTGCTATATCATCCTTTATTTTAAAATTATAATCATCTTTTTTTCTGTTAAGATCAGAATGTATATATATGTATATATATGTGTGTGTGTGTATATATATATATATATATATACACACACACACACACACACACACACCTTTGCATGTAGTCATCATGTTATACTCAAGTTCTTACTCCTCTCTCCAGGTGAAAAGTGGGACTTGTCTTCATCTTCAAGTGGAACAGCTGGTGATCAGACCTGGAGAGGCGAGTCACCTGGTCTAACAAGGTCAGTGCAGTGGAGGGACAAAAATTAAAGGCAGAAAGTGTGAGACTGGTCAGTTGCTGTTCATTAATACTATATTATTTAACATGTATATCTACTCTGTTCAGCCACAATATTAAAACAACTGACAAGTGAAGTGAGCATTGATCATCTTGTTACAATCAAATGTTCTGCTGGGAAACTTTGAGTTCTGTCATTTCTGTGGATTCTCTTTGACAAACACAGCCCACCCAAACACCGTTCAGACCAAGTACACCCCCTCATGGCAAAGAACCCAAGGTGTCAAACTGGCCTCCTCATTCTCCAGATCCCAATCCAGTTGAGCATCTGTGGGATGCGCCAGAACCAACTACCATCCATGTTGGGGCCCCCATGGATTGTTCTTGGCTCAGACTGCATCCTGTGGATGCTCAATTGTATTGAGATCTGGGGAGTCTGGCGGCCAGGTTGACACCTTGAGCTCTTTCCCAAGTTTCTCGGGTCGTTCCTGAGCAGTTTTTGCAGCAATGCATGCGCGTTGTCCTGCTGGGGGGGCACTGCCACCAAGGAGTGCTGCTGCCATGAGAGGGTGTACTTGTTCTGCAGCTGTGTTTGGGTGACTGATGTTCGTCAAAGAGACATCCACATGAATGCTAGGACTCCTGGTTTCACAGCCGAACATGACATTGGAACACAATGATCCATGTTATTTATTTCACCTGTCATTGATTCTAATGTTGTGTCTCTCAGTGTGTACACATGTTAAATACTTTATGAATTATATCAGATAAATGCATTTAGGCACTATAACAAGACTTGTTTATATTTCCTCTCAGTAAAACAAAACTGGTTTAAAATACTTCTACTTCCTTTGAACCCTGTGGGTTTTGAGCTGGGGCTTTTACATTTTAAATGGACAGCTTCATATATGTAGATTCAGCATTAGCATGAGCCTCGGCCTATTCGACCAGCAGGCCACTAATAAGGATCGTATTCAGTTCATGATGTGCAACTGTGTGGTGGTGAAGTTTTTGGTTCAGATTTGGTTCTTGTCGTCTCATTCATGGTAGAGGTGCAGCAAGCTGAGCTACAAACACCAGCAGAATGACCAGAGACATGAGCGTTTGTTAGTTTGTCTATGTCCTATCTAAGTTGAGCAGAGCCTGGGGTTAACATTGGTGTTCTTATTCATGGTAAGTGCAGCGAATTGACAGCTACAACACCAACAGAACTGAGTGGAGACGTGTTGTTTTGGAGGCCTTGTTGTGTAGAGCTTTCCAGTTGTTAGTGGTCTGCCAGGCAATTCTGGTGTTATTATTATATTATTATTGTAAGTTATAGGTTAACCTGACCGGACTTCAGCTATCTTCAATGGCAAATGCCCGAGTGCTGTCCATCGGAGCTGTAAGCAGTGGTTTCCATGAATGGCAGTAGTCAGGCCTTTGATCAGTTGCTGGTATTGGTAATAGCGTATCTTACGAGCCCTTGTGCGATCCCGCCAACTTACAGGTCCCTCATGTTCAGACACCTATGGTTGGTAGAAGCGTGCACAAAGTGTGCGTGTTTAGTTTGGGCCTCGGCCTGGCTAGGGACATGCTCAGGGCCACGGTAGAAGCTAGCCTGACGCCACTAAAGCAGCTTGGATCTCTGCCCTCATCTGTCCATGACGATTCCCCTCGCGAGTTCAGTGTGTATGGGCGCGATGCCTTTGCTTGAAGATAATGTTGAACCTCTGTGATAAAACATAATCAAAACAATTGCAGGAATTCATTTTCTTTGCAACTGTGTGAAACAGCATCCTGCTTGATAACACCAAGCAGAGATCATTATAAAGCTGTTACAGGGCCCTCGGCCTCACTGTCCAGCAGACCACTAATAATGATCCGATTGTGCTGTGGTAAGGTTTTTTGTTTGGAAGCAGTTGTTGTGGTCTTGTTCATGGTAGAAGTGCAGCGAACTGATAGCTAAAAACAGTTCGAGCGGTTGTTAGTTTGTCTGCGTCCTTCTGAGTGTATTGAAGGTTTGTTGTCAGTTCAGGTACATCTCCACTCAAGCGCGCAACTATGCATTCAGAGGGTGATTGATAAGCTTCATGAAGCCTTGGAAGTTGTTGTTTTGCTTGAGAAACATTGTTGTATAAAGCTTTTCAGGCTAACAGTGTTAGCTTAAGAATGTTGAGCGCAGTAAGTCACGACTAACAGTTCACCGCCGTAGAGGTTTGCCTGGCAAACCTGGTTATCAGGCTTGTGTGAACTGACCAGCCATGGCAGACATAGGGCCCACCACAAAACTCACAGGATTCAAGGAGTGTTTTTACAGCTAGTGGATAAACACAAAAAATATATTTTGAAATGAAATGTATATGAAAAAAAGCCCTCTCACTGTTAACAACTTGGCTCTCTATGAGTCCTGTTAATAGCCCGTGATGTGCATAGACGACCTGAGAATGAGACTCAAAAATCAGCGGTTTGAGTATGCTTCGTGATTATGGCGACATCACGCAATTAATCAATTGATTAATAATTGTCCCCCATAATGCAGGACACTGGGTTTTTTTCATATTTCTTCTCTAATGTCTCAACTTTCTGCTTTTAATGCTGGGTAGCTTAATCTATAATAATACATCATGTTTGATCAGTGAATATTTGATATTGATTATATGAATGTACAAAGTAACTAGTAACTAAAGCTGTTGGACAAAGTGCCATGAAAGTATGAATAATATAGTTTATTATAGTTTAATCAGTTTGAAGTTGCAGAAAATGTAAATACTCAGGGACAGTAAGTAGCTCAAAACTGAACTTAAGTAAACTACCTTAATGAGCATTCAGAATAATTTTACATCAATGTAAATGTTCAAACATTTGTTTATGTGGATGACTTGTTTTAGAGACTTCATATAAAATAAATAAAAAAACAAAACTAAATTTATGCAAAATATGAAAAGTATTTAACATGTATATCTACACTGTTCAGTCACAATATTAAAACAACTGACAAGTGAAGTGAGCATTGATCATCTTGTTACAATCAAATGTTCTGCTGGGAAACTTTGAGTTCTGTCATTTATGTGTATTCTCTTTGACAAACACCACCCACCCAAACACCGTTCAGACCAAGTACACCCTCTCATGGCAAAGAACCCAAGGTGTCAAACTGGCCTCCTCATTCTCCAGATCCCAATCCAGTTGAGCATCTATGGGATGCGCCAGAACCAACTACCATTCATGTTGGGGCCCCCATGGATCGTTCTTGGCTCAGACTGCATCCCATGGAAGCTCAATTGGATTGAGATCTGGGGAGTCTGGCGGCCAGGTTGACACCTTGAGCTCTTTCCCAAGTTTCTCGGGTCGTTCCTGAGCAGTTTTTGCAGCAATGCATGCGCGTTGTCCTGCTGGGGGGGCACTGCCACCAAGGAGTGCTGCTGCCATGAGGGGGTGTACTTGTTCTGCAGCTGTGTTTGTGTGAATGTTGTTTGTCAAAGAGACATCCACATGAATGCTGGGACTCATGGCTTCACAGCCGAACATGACATTGGAACACAATGATCCATGTTATTTATTTCACCTGTCATTGGTTCTAATTTTGTGGCTCTCAGTTTATACACATGTTATATGCTTTATACAGAGAGACTCAAAACCTCCCAAAAAAGACTAGACATTTTCACAGTGACACACAAAATAACCACAAATATACACAAAATCTCCCCATATACACACAAAATCTCCCCATATACACACAAAATCTCCACAAAGACACAAAACCTCAACAAACAAAACAGAAACTTTCACAAACACACAACCTCCACAAATAAAACACAAAACCTCCACAAACACACAACCTCCACAAATAAAACACAAAACCTCCACAAACAAAAAACCTTCACAAACACAAAACATTCACAAACACACAACCTCCACAAATAAAACACAAAACCTCCACAAACAAAAAACCTTCACAAACACAAAACCTTCACAAGCACAAAACCTCCACAAACAAACACAAAAACCTCCACAAACACAAAACCTCCACAAACACACAAAAAACCTCCACAAACACACAAAAACCTCCGCAAACAAACACAAAAACCTCCACAAATACACAAAACCTCCACAAAAAACAATACATTTTCACAGTGACACAAAAAATAACCACAAATATACACAAAATCTCCCCATATACACACAAAATCTCCACAAAGACCCAAAACTCAACAAATAAAACAGAAACTTTCACAAACGCACAACCTCCTCAAATAAAACACAAAACCTCCACAAACAAAAAACTTCCACAAACACACAAAACCTCCACAAATAAAACACAAAACCCTCACAAGCACAAAACCCCCACAAACAAACACAAAAACCTCCACAAACATAAAACTTCCACAAACACACAAAACCTCCACAAACACACAAAAAACCCCACAAACACTAAAACCTCCACAAATACACAAAACCTCTGCAAACACACAAAACCTCCAAAAATTAAACACAAACCCCCCCCCCCCCAAAAATACCCACAAAGAGACATCAAACTACCACTGCTCCTTTTTTTCTTCCTGCAGGTGATGGGCGAATCGAAAGGAAGGATGAACAACACGAGCAGTCGAGACGAACAAGACAAGCATTCAGGATGAAGACAAGCCACAACAGGAACCTGAAGCAGCAGTGGTTGTATGTTGTGGTTTTAATCCTGCTCACCCCTGATTTTTAAAGAACGTGTTGAGTCTTTCCATGGAGTCCAGTGTCTGCTCTCAGCTGCATTGTTACAGCTTTAACTATATTTAATATATACATTTCTTTCTGCAGTGGAGTCCAGGGCTTCCATTACCTTCATTATCTATTCCTATTTGGGGAATGACTGATTTGGAAACAGGGCCCATGTGTTGTTTAATAATGTGTGAGCAGGTTAGCGTCTCTCCATCTCTCATCACATTAATGAAGCTAACAGCAGCTCAGTGAGAGGGTTTCATCACGAAGCAGACAGATAAAAGGTCATTTTGAGCAGCTAAAGTAGTTTATATGCTCATTATGCAGCCTCATTGTAGTCTGCACAGAATGGTTTCTGTGTGTTTGTCTCAGTTCTGGTTTAATGTGTTTCTTAAGTCCCTGCACTGACTCCCTGTGTATCAAAAGAAAGACTTTAAAATCCTAAAATCCTTTTACTGGTCTATAAAGAACTAAATGTTTTCAGTAGTGAACACATTGGGTTTACTTATACGAGGGGATTGGGAGGGATATTTAAAATGTTTGTTCTGATACAGTTACTTACTAAAAAAAAAGTAGTCTGTTGTCTGTGGCTTTCAAATAATTAGATGCATTTAATGCATATTTTTTATCTGTAGATTATTATAGTAGCTTTTTTCCCCTCCTGTCTTTCAGATGCTGTTTTAATGTCTTAATGTTTTAATGAATGCTTATATATGAATAAACTTGCCTAAGTGAGGTTTTATTTGACTGAAGATTTCTAGATTTCAACCTTTTAGATCTCTAAAGAGCTCATGAGTTTGAACCTACGAAACCTCCAGATACACACAAAACCTTCACAAATACACTTAAGAACTCCACAACGACAAACAAGATCACCACAAAGACAAAAACTCACCACTGCTGTTCTTTCTCATCCTGCAGGTGATGGACGAGTTGAAAAGGATGAATCACCGGGACGATCAAGACGAGCCAAGCGACAGATACGAGCCACCACAGGAGCCTGAAGTGGCAGGAAAAGTGTGAGTATCTGTCAACTGTACAAGGTGTATCAAATCTGGATGATACATCTGCAGTGTACTGATGGTCACTGTTGGTTTCTCCAGAATGACCAGATGAGCAGTGAGCTGGGCTCTGCAAGAAAACACAAAGAGCAGTAGGCTGCTGAGGACGTCGCAGCTGCTGACCCTCTTGTTGGGCGACGGTTTCCTGAACTGCAGGACATTGGACAGACATTTCTTGATGAAAACTCCTTCAGGTCGTTGTGGACTGCGACTTCACCTGCTCACAGACATGGACTCTGTACTTTTATTCAAGCCAACTTCTCATCAGCTTTTAAAGAGGAACAACAGAAAGCGCCCTGACTGGAAACATGACTGAAAAGAGGTAACTGCCACCACACCATCAGACTACAGACAAACAGACAGCTCCTGTCTTCAAATGCACATCCAGGCGTGTCATACGTTTGCAGATGACAATAACCAATCAGAGAGCTTGTTACATCGACTAATTTGTGTTTTACCTCATTTTACTGGCTCGAGGACCAAAGTGCCATGGAAAGGCTAAATTGCAAAGCAGACAGAAAAGGAAATTTCCCTTTTAAAAATCTCTATTCTTACTTACATTTTTTAATCCAGCTACTTGTCTTTTTAAACCATATTTTCAAATAGATTTTTTAAATTCCATTATTATTTATAACACGTTTCATGTCATGTTTCTTTGAAAGATGTTAAATGATGGTTTTGTAAATTAGTACGCACTATTTATTGATGGATTAAAATTTCATTTGTAAATTCTATTTATGATTCTTCTTTTTATCGCCCATTTAAATATCAGATTGTGAATAACTTTGTATTTGAGTCTTTTTATTAGGGTTATCGATTAATTAGATTCATTTGTGAACCACATTTTTGTAATGCCTATTTCTATTGTGCAGTTAATAAAGAAATTTGTAAACTAATTTATTAATGCTAATATTTATTGTACAACTAGTTAAATGCTTTATCCTCACACCAGCTGTACTTGACAGTGTGTGTGGGCCGTGTTAATGTCCAGCAGTGTGAGCGCTCCTGTCCCTCTACCCCCTCTTTGCTCAGGCGTCACTCTCTCTCCAGCGTGGGACGTCATAAAGCCCAGCCCACAGCAATAACCTGTAATAACCTCTGCCTGCATCAGTTTAATACCTTTTCCAGTGACTCACCTGGACTTGGCAGTTTCAAAACAAAGGTCAAGGCCGTGTCCAAGTATATTCCCACAGGAGAGAATTTATGAATGAATGAGGAAACTACACTTAAGTTGTGTAGGCTGTATTTTAAATGGTTGAAAGTCTGTCACCTCTTTAAGCTTTTATACTTGGTAATGATGTACTTTTGGAAACTGGGATTAACTGATTTTTCAATATAATCTGGACATGCTTTCTTTTTGAGCAACATGACTAAAAACAAATGTTTTCTCACCTTTACATGAAGCTTCAACTGAAACTTCCATGGTGCCACTAACTAAGGCGGGGCTGTTGAGTTTCCAGAAACTCTCTCAAATAATCATAATTAATTAATGAGTTGGAATCGGTGGTTTCCTTTTAACATCAAACATGATATTAAATATAACTGATTGAGGCTCATGTATTAAAACAGTCTAAATCCACTATAAATGACTTTTTCACAGACATTTCACAGTCAGATTTAAGATTTCACCTTGTGCTACTCTGAGGTAAACCTGACCCTTAATCACAATTTTCTGAGTGGATATTTTATCTCAGCTGTTTTATTATTGTTATTGTTTATTGCAATTTTCAGTTGAATAAGGCCAGTTTACACTGGGTGTTCGTCCCCACCATTTGTTGAAATCACCAATTTTGTGGCCATCTCTTTTTAAAAGCACGAGGAGTTGAAATGTGCCTAAATGTATCTTAATCCTTGAAATGTCAACTAACATTTTATTTATTTGATGTTTATTTAACTGGGCAAGTCATGAAGAACAAAATTCTCATTCACAATGGCAGCCTGGCAACAGGCAATGTCCACACAAAACGATACCTTCGACCTTTAATCAAGAGCTTTCTTTTGGCGTTTATTTGTTGACTCTGGGTGTAACTCCTGTCCTTTTTCCTCTTTATCTAAAAAACAGTGTCACAATAACTGCAGCATGGTGATTTCCCAGCCCTGTTACAGTGCAGGAAATGTCTGGCTGCTTATCGAACTCTTCAGGTCCACTAGCTCCTGTTGTTTTAGAGGTGACAGCACCACAGGTGGAGGAACAGGAAGAGGAATGAGCTCCACCCAGCCTGCAGGAAGGTGTGGCATGTTCTGTGGTCTCACGTGTCCAGGCCTCTAAACAGGGGCGTAGTGGGTGTGTCGCTGCGTTTTGAAAATCCATTTGAACCGTTGGAGTCACCGAGATAATATTTACATTTCTATTCACTAGCTTCTGTTCAGTTACTCTCAAACAGACGTTTATATTTCTGTTCTTCCTTCTTCAATCTTCCTCGAGGCTTCACTCATAGATTGACATCCAGAACAGGTTTTTTTCTTACAACTTCCTGAATACTTTGCAGGATAGATAAAATCACTGCGCAAGTAAAGCAAAAAATAAATAGTGAGGAATTAAAACAATGACTGGCAAAAGTTTCTCCACTTGGTATGTAGAGAAGAGGTGACGCCTGCTTTTAGTGATGAGAAGATAGAAGATGGTGAGTGACAAGACTCTGAACAGTGTGTCTGAGTGTCTGTTTCCTCGATGACGGTCGAGGGAGAGGCCAGCAGAAAGACTTTATTGCCCTCTTGTGGTGAAAAGATATGACATCAGTCTGCCTTTCAACAGGCCTCCCATGCACCTCCACATGAATACTGTGCGTGAGGATGTCTGTCATGACGAGGTAGGAAAAGAGGAGTGTGTGCAGCTGGAGAGAAAACAGAACTTCTTCAGACCGGGTCAAGTTTGACCTTCTTCGTCCACAACTCAGCTGAGCCGGTTCTTTGAACTTGTTTGGTGAAGTTTCTGAATGAAGTGAAAGAGGTCATGTGGAATTGTGGACACTGATTCCTCCAGAGAACATTTATTTCATAAAAACAATTTGGGCGAAAGCTGGTCGATGAAATAGATTTGCATCTCCCAACTGGGCACGTTATTAAAGAACGAGGAAATACACTAAGCTTTCCTTCAGAGAGTTAGATGAGAAGATTGATACCACTCTGTTTTTTTCCCCTCAGCTACTTCAGTCATTTAGGAGAACGCTGCAACGCTGTTTTCCTGCGTTCAGACATTTTATCTGAGCCCCCATCAGGCTTTGAAAACTTCCATGTCACAGCATCGGAAAAATGAATTAATTCATTACACATATAAAATGAATGTCTTGCATTATATTCTGCATTGCCTTTTACTTGCTGGAGCTCAAGAAGGCAGGAGACTGCCAGTGAAGATATTTCAGGTAGATGCAGAGCAGCTACAGACCTCTGGTGTGAGAGAACACAACAACAATAGGAGAGTTTCCTGGACCTGCACGTCGTTCTTCCTGTTCCTTTCCTGTTCGGTTGTGAAACGTGCCGGTCAGCACGGTCCCTACTGTGCTCAGAGTGTGTTTCAGATGAGGTAGTATTGTTAGAATGTGTTTATTTGAGTGAGATGCAGCCGCCCAGGAAACCTACTCCTGCTTCCAGCCTCCTAGATGGCACTGTGGGGCCACTCAGAGGTGGAGGCCTGCTGGTGAGCAGACAGCCAGAGGTTATACTGGTGCTGTGGGTTTGTGGTTCAGGGTTCGGTGGTACTGCTGTGCAGCTCGGTACTCCCTCGCCGTGACATCCATGATTAAGACATTGATGATAACATCTGATCATTTGATTCTCTAATCAATTTCCCAGCCTCTCCCTCTTGTTTCTCCTCAAGGTTGTAACCTTGAGCGAGGACTGATGAAACATTAGTCCAGTCAGCTCTTGCCAGCGCACACAAAGGCAGTTAAGCTCCCATCCATTCCAAACCTGATAAAGGTGATAAGGATCCGGCTTTAATAGGATCAGAGGCAGGGTTAAAAGGAAGGAGGATCTGCTCTCATTGATACAGACGCTGCAAGGAGCCTTAACGGTGATTGGAATTCATCCTGATGAGACTGTGAACACCAGACAGCCTTAAGACTTATAAGCAATTTCTGTGGTCTTAAAAAGTGATCTTTAAAACATGCCGGCAGTTGTTGGGCTTTAGTTCTCATCAGAGCAACACAGAATTAACGATCCGTGTCAAACACAGCTGGACTCAACAGGTAGAGCCCGAAGACGTATGGTCCATTATCACAACGGCTTTGCGGATTCAGAAGAAGTGACAAGGATTTGATGTAATCTCTCAGACAATCCCTCCAACATAACAAACGACCCAGACCAGGTTAACAACTGTCCCGGGCAGCCAGGGGCACCAGGTGATTTGACTGAAGGAAAAATGTAATCAGTAGTAATTCTTACTAAGACATCATTATATCCAACATCTGTGTTGAGAAATCTCACCTCAAAATCACCTGCAAAATGAATTAACTCTATTTACAGCATCCTGACTTTTGACCTCACGTCACAGTTTTCTCACAGTGCAGTTATCGTATCGTATAGTTTGTATCCTCTCTGGTTCCACTTGCCACAACTTGCATTAATTTGCCTTAACTGTATTAAAGTAGGAATATTGCTCCATGAATTCAGACATCCTTATAGGTTTGTCAGGCTCCCTCTGGTGGAAATAGACGTTGCCAGTTCAGGACAGATGTGCTGTGTTTGAGCCTGTCCACGCAGACTCCAAACTTTCATCAAACTTTAAATATGGACCTAGAACAGTACCTGTCTGTGTGAGAATGTTTTAGCCTAAAGATGACAGGAATTTAAGATTCGGGGTGAAAGTCCTGAATTTTTTGTGCCGTCTGTTTTCCTCGACTGACAACCCTCACAGCTCAGGCTGTAATCTTAGACCTTGTGAATACGCACAATAGCTCCAGTGTCGTTATGATTTATATTTCTCTGTACACAAAGAACTCAAAACGTCAGCTCCACTTTAAAGTTTTTTTTTTGTGCAGTGTTTTCAAAAAGAGCCCTCAGTCGTGACTCAACACTCACATGTCCACAGACACGCTGTGACTGCAGAGAACATTTACATATATCGATTCCTCAACTGCACCCAAGATCTGTAATTATCTGTGTTCCTTCCTGTTACATCATATGCTAACTAGTGTGAATGAATGTGGCGATCCACCACTGAGGGAAAAACACATCCTAATTACTGTCTCCGCTGACGAGGTTACATGTCACCGCTGATGTTCTCGCAGCATCACTCTGACGACGCACGATTTCCTATTCACCGAAGACGTATTCCCGCTCTCTGTTGCAATTTTCCCTTCTTTGATGTCATCTAATGAAATCATCGGGAGGATCAATCTCTCCTCCCAGTCCCCCGACAGCCTATTAAGACCCGACGCTGCCAGAGAGGAAGTCTAGGCAGGCAGCCATTTTTCATACTTCAGCGGCGCCTCAGTGTGGTAGATAACAAATGATGAAATCACAATAGTACACAAGTAACCATGTAAATGAGTGTGAACGAGCGTAAACAGAGCCGAGTCACAAGCCCATCAGTGATCCTGATCTAGTGCTGGCTGACGATCCCTGCAATCATGTGCTGCGTCTCAATTCAGGGTCTGCGTCCTTCGAAGGACCCGGCCTTTGTGGTCTTTGAAGACGAGTCCTTCAGAGAGACCTTGTTAACCACGTCAGCTGTTGTTAAATGTGACGGTCGAGCCTTTGGAGCATTTCCTGGTTACGTCACCAGATGTTTTACCCTTACATCATGATTTCTGCTCCATAGTCCCGTGAAAGTGACGATCTACGCCACGCAATGTTGCCATTTTTTCTTTCTTCTTTTTCGGGCATGCAAAGAATCTTGGGATATGGGAGGCCATGAAGGATAGTAGTGGTGTATCCTCCAAAAACAGGGGAAAGGAGGCTGCGTTTGGAGGAGACTTTAAATTGGGACAGTCATCACTCGGCGTTGTGACGTAATTGGCCTTCAAATGCATCCTCCGTAGGACGCAGGCCCTGAATTGAGACACAGCAACTAGTTTCTAATGATCAGCTGCTTTTGGAGATGCAAATGGTGCTGATACTTTCTTGATGATACTTCCTTGCGTCGCCCAAACATTTGAGCAGCTCCACCACCACCACCTGTTCCCACCCTCAGGTACTTTCCTCAGATAAAGACATTGGCTGAGGCGTCAATCACTTCCTGTCACAGAAGATCCCAGAGCAGCCCATGTGCACTCCCACCACGGTTGGGCGGGTCCTGCTACTGCTGGTGTGTGTATGTGTGTGTGTGTGTGTGTGTGTGTGTGTGTGTGGTGGGCTGCTTTCTGACTGACACGACCATTAGAGATTGTTACGCCTGTCTAAGCCCTCCCCTCCACATAATAGATGATGGGAGGGGAGCCACCGAGGGGGGAGGATGGATCCCGCTCTCCAGGATGCAGGTGAGGCAGGCAGGCAGACGAGGACAGACAGATTGTCAGGCCCACAATTTTCCCGGCGAGCAGCAGACTCTGTCCGACTTCCACACCGCCGCGGCTGTAATGATGAGCGAGTTCCGGCCTGAATATGCACAGATGAGGAACTAATGATAAGAAAGTGAGCGGGTGACAGGACTGGGGGGGGGAGACAGGCTGCTCAGGTGTCTGCTGCCGGTGGTGAGTGTGAGTTTGACAGATTCAATTTACAGACTCTCCGGCTCTGCACACTGTATTCTTACTCTGAATGCACAGTTTGAATCAGACTGACAGTGTTTGGTCACACTGAAGTAGTCTGCACAGTGTAATGTGAAATAAATGTTAAACATTACGAGCCCTCCACAGCTGGAGCCTAATGTTCGTTAACAAATCATAGTTTTCCAGCAGTTAGAAGTCAGGATAACAACATTAGCATTTATGTGGAGTCATGTTCTTTTATCTGAGCACAATATTAATGTCTCTCTGTTTTGATCTCCACGAGCTGCTCAGAAAAATATAAATATCTGACTGTTCCGCTGCCAAATGCGGCTCTGTGTTTACTGGCTGGATGTTGGTGTTAGGCACAGCAGTTCACTCGGATCAGTGCATTCCAAAAATAAGAACATATATACCCACATGCAACCAGGAGAGTCAATTAAAACGGCATGTAGAGCCAGAATGTTTTCACGTGTTACTCTGTGATCTGAGGATTTATTTAATCCAAACCGGAGCCGGTTGTGGAAAGATTAAAGAAGCGTGTTTTGGTGAGCTTCATTTTGTTCATTGTCGAATTTGACATGAAGCGTGTTTCACTGTGAGTTAACGAGGCAGTTCAGCTTGTCTCACTTCCTGTTTTTGTTAAACCAAAAACACATTTTTTCCCCCCTTGGAGGGCCAAAACTGAATCTTAATCTTTTATCTCACAAAATTAAACCAGCGATTCACTCAGAAACATCTGGCGAGCCAACTGTGACGTCCCTGGTTTAGACTAAATTTCTGCTTGTGTCTTACATATTGTTTCTCTTTTTCTCAGTATTTTTTTTGGGCATTTGTTAGGCTTTATTGAGAGTACAGCTGAAGACTGGACAGGAACCAGGATGAGAGAAAGGGGGAGTGACATGCAGCAAAGGGCCCCTGGCCGGGATTCGAACCCAGGGGCTGCTGCAGCGAGGACAAAGCCTCCGTACATGGGACGCTCGCTCTATCAGCTGAGCTAAACGGCACCCATTACATATTGTTTCTTTAACAGAAGAGCGATGAAGGCTGAAAGGACCCAGTGACTCATGTTCATTGTGTACTATGTAAATTACTGAACACTGAGCGGCAGCTTATGGAAAACACATTCCTATTCGCAGTGTGTTGAGCTGTGCAACATGCCTTGAAAGTTTCAGCCTTTGGTGTCGTTCCTCCTAAAAACTGCCTCATCTCTCCATATGAATGAAGCACAAACGGCGCCGCTGGCACAGAGGAAACAGAACCTTTTGTTTCCGATGGATGTGGGTGTAGTTTCCTCGAAAAACAAAACAAAAAAAGGCCGCCTCTGTTACAGCAGAAGCAGCGGCATTCAGTGCTGGAAAGACAAGAGGAAATCTCACAGAGGGAGATAAGATCTCTCTCTCTGGCCAGGTCAACAGGAGCAGCGGGGGCATTTATCACCAAACTTATTGCTTTTGCTACCACTGAGGGGAGGAACTGGGGAGAAATATCACAAAAGGCATCACAAACACAAGCTAAGCTATCCACAGTCGAGTCCAAAGAGTGAAAAGATGCGCCGCAACAACTCAATATGGTTTATTATTTCTGGGTTTGTTTGCTTGTGGAGCCGCAAGATAAGAGGCTATCCATCATGGTCTCTGTCTGCAACCTGAGGATTCCATTATGGCCCGGCACAATATGCTCAGCGTTTACATCGAGCGGCGCACAAAGGCGATGCCAAGGAACCAATTTCCTGTTACCTTCATGAATAAGAATCTCATTCATCTTCCTCTGCACACATTCATAAAGGCAGACAAGGGGCCTATTATCAAGCTGTCCACTTACCGCCTCAACAATGGTCCGAGCCCCAAATGCCGGCTGAAGGGGAGAGCGCCCCTTTTCTGTTTGTTTTGAGACGGAGCCCGGCCGGATTGAAAAGCTCTCATTGATCGTGTTGGCTTAAAATGTATTTCTTTAATATTAACGTTCTATTTTTTTGAAAAAATGTATTTATTTATTTTTTATTTTACCAGCTGCAGTGTTCATAAATGTGCCTCCAAAAATCACATATAAAAGCCGTTATTCGCCTCATGAATCAGTCACAGTTAAGATGGGAGACGTCAGATTGATTTCTTCACACTGACACTCACAATAAACCCCTGCTGGCCTTAAATCACCTCACACTGGTGGCAGACGGACGCTTCCATCCAACCATTTATTCAGCATTTATTCATACGCAGGGGGTGGGGGACACACGGCTGATCACGCTCCTCGTTCACGTGAGTGTTTTGAGGCTAAAAAATGAGGCGGGATATATCTGCGCCTCTTGACATGATGAATGACATCAGAGGCCCTGTGCTTCCATGGAGTCATGGTTTCGTGCTGTTCGTCCTGCTTGCTCAGGTGCTGAGGGATGAGACGGGGACAGCCTCTTGTCAAGAATCGGATGACTTTCGAGCGCGTCAGCTCCTCTCCACACGAGTACAGGTCAGTGTGAAATCACATCAGGGCCACTTTGCTGTAATTGAGGGAGGGTTTAGTGTGTTTCAGCTACTTCACAGCAGCCTTCCGATGACCCGATGAGCGCTGACAGCCGTCGGTGGTGATCTCAGTCAGAAAAGTCACAACTTGAAAAACTCAGGGATTTTTTTTTATTAGGCTTCATTTCTCTTCTGTCAGTGGCGGAGTCCACCACTCTCGCACTGGATTGGAATGGGACGCTAATGGCATCCAAGAGGAAACATTTGATAGAACATGTCAAAGTTTGATAGTATGTGAAGAAAATGACAGTTTCCACATGATCACATCTATGTACTGAAGTTAGCATGCTAACCAGCTAGCCCTGGCCCATCCTGGTCCAAACCTCCTGGACTAGAGAGGTAGACATCAACACATCCGGTACTCCCAAGCCCCCGGGCTGGACAGCTGAGTGCACGGCTAACTGAGCCAACTAGCTAACGACAGCTACAGCTCGCAGTAGTTATTTGTCCTGGTGATAAGTAATAGTTCGAATTGAACCTTTAAACTTTCTGACTGTCCATTAAAATCCCATTGAGATTCTGGCTTTAAGTTATGAAACATGACTGAACATGAGAAACTTTAGCTTGTGCAAACTGCCAAGTACCGTTTCCCCTTTTGGATAGAACAACTTAATACAATTTCATCTGGGCTGGATTCTTTCTTAATTTAAGATCCTCAACGTGTTATTGCACAGTTCTACAGCTATAATTTTTCCTGACATTGTAAAAAAATAAAAAGAAAAAAGAAAAAAAGGCCAGCAGTAAAACATAGCATGTAACTCCAGAGCGCTGCACTAACACCAGGAAGCCATAACCACAAACACCGCGGACTGAAGAAAACATAAATCATGCGTGTATAACAACTGTCTGAGCCCTATTCAGGCATGAGTGAAGGATGGCACCGTGCAGAGGCTGCTGGGCCGTGCAATGCCACGCTGATTATTTTCCGAAGCCAGGGAAATAAAACTGTCAGACTGCATGAGTCATAATTAATCGTAATTAATGGGACCAGTTTTGTTCTAATCATGGCGTAAATCGCAGAGCCCATTTCTGGTAAAAAAAATGTCACTGTTGACATTTTGTAATAGATGGCTCCTCTGAATTAACAGTTCAGGCATTTAATCATCTATGTAAATGGGAAGCGTTACTCGGAAGTGATTAAAATGAGGGAAATCTTCTACGAGCAACTATAACAATTACACAACTAATGGACTTCCTGCTATGTTGTAAAAGTTTAGATTAAGCAGCTCTGAGCTGGAATTAAAAAAAAAAGTCTGACGGGGAGAAAATATCGTGTCGTTTCTACATTTGTAAACACATTTAGAAATTGCTCAGTCAATAACATACACAGTGAGCTACCAATTACACACTTTATGAAATTTATTCCATTGGTAGTAATGTACAAGAATTATAAAGCTAGTTTTGCTTTACATCTTACTGATTTATACTGCTGTACATATCTGCCATCAAATACAGGCTTTGACCGTGTTCACAAATACACCAGAGGCTTAAATACAACACAGTGAACAAAAACTCAAATGGGGGGAAATGACAATGTAAATGGACAAATCCTCGCTGGCTGCACTCTGTATACATGTAAAATAAAAAAAGAGACTAAAAAAAGATACAATAACTAAGATCTACACATTTCAAAGGGCCTGAATATCATCAGATATCACCTCCAACATCTGATTGACATGTACAGAAAGATGTTTTCAGATGATCACACACGTGCGACAGCTTTCAGTTCAGCTCCACTTGTGTGAGATGTAACGTGTCATATTTAACACGACAACAAAAATGCTTAATCTTCGGAATAGAGCAGAGTAAACAAAAATGTGAAAAAACGAGGGGAAAAAAAAAGAGCATATTAGACATCATTCACCCTCTCTCACACTCACAGAAAACAAGCATTCTGACAGATCTTTCCTGATAGAGACTTGAGTATATTAAAACACCTGTTGACCGCCGACAGGGTGCCGACTTTCTCCCCGTCCTCTCACACGCTCGCAGCTGCCCTACGTGGACTCTGTGCACGGCCGGACTCACTCCTTCCTGCGCTTCTTGTCGTGGTAGTCGTCCTTTGAGCGGCCGCTGGTGGAGGGCCTCTTGGAGCCGCCGTGCTGCTTGGCCTCCTCCAAGAACTTGTCCAGACCAAAAGGATCCTCCTCAAACTGGACCGGCCCTTCCCGTCTCTGCCCGTGGTCGGCACCTGAAAACTCTTTGTCCGGAACAAACCTGAAGGTGAAGGAAAAAAAAAAAAGAGAAGGAAGGATGATTACAGTGAGCATTCCTAGTTTCTCCCACTGGTCTGAAGGTCTTTAAATTGTGTTCACTGACAATCTGTTTATTTGTTATGTTGTGCTTGTTTTTTTGTCCTTGCAGGATCATTACTATTAAAACTATAAGCTAACAGCTGGAAGGTCCGTTCTTGTTCAACACATTCTCAGAGAAGAAATATCCAGAGCATCAGGACACTGCATGGAGTCTATGTATTCTTTATGTCTCTTTACTGAAGTCAAAGATTTTCTTTTCCATGTTTTGCACAGTTTTCTAACACCCTGCAGCCAGCCAGACATTCCTAGAGGACAATGACAAGCTGGTGACTAAACATATGGGACAGGCTATGCTCGACTAGTAGACTGTGGCACTGCTGCCCCAAGGACACGAGCTCCTGCTGGGACATCATGCGCACGCTTGCCTCAAAATAAATCCAGAATGACCTCGAAATGATTCAGGCGGCTTTTATTGGTATTTTCTCTAATTATAACTGGGAAGGTTAAAACTTTTGCAGTGCCTTTAGTAGCTTGATACAACAGAAAGTCCCATTTCTCTGAGAAAAATAAGCTGCTTAATCTGGCTGATGTCTTGTGATGATTGCCGCTCAAACACAGTTGGATAACAATTTGACTGATGCAATTACACAACTCAAAATGAGTTAGGGAATAGTTCAGTGTTTGACCTCATTGTTTATTCTGTGAAATATCTGAATGGGGATGTCAACTTGTACATATTTCAACTGTCAATCTAGTACAATATATGTATAAAGTTACTGAAGATTAGGAGAAACAATGTGATCCACAGTACCTGTTGTTTTGCATGAGTGAGTCGAAGTCATCTGCGTAGGCGTCCTTCTCGATATTCTTGCTGGGCCTGTAGATGTTTGACGCCATGTCTCTGCCGCCGCGGAACGGCTGGTCGTACACGTTGTATGTGTCGTCCTCACCACCCGCGAAACCGCTATCCATACCCTGGAAAGAGAGCGTGTGAAAGGAACAGTGCCTTTTAGAAAAATGTATACATTACAATAAGGTACCAGTTTATAAAACTCTTACTTTGCTTTCCTTTTGTACTCAAGACAAACTAATTAATCGTGTGGATTATGAGACACGTGGATTTCAATAGCAAACCAGTAGAGGCTGTTCCACTTTTCACAACTTACTGGACTGGAGTGTGGATCAGAAGAGTTATACTTCCGCCCACTGACATATGCTCTTGCCACAGTCAGGTGTATCATGTGTATGACTGTGTGCCACAAAACTGTTTTTGTGTAGGTAAGCTTTAGTTCATTTTCTTGTATTTTTCTTTTTTGTTCTTGTTTTCATTTTCCTCCCTTTTCCTTCTGTTTCAGGCTCTTGCGCTGCTGTAACAAGTGGACTTCTACGGTGCGGAATCAAAATTGTATCTAATAAATGGTAAATATACTGCAAGTCTTAATTTAGAAAGCCCAGTATTCAGCTGATACATCTGTAGATAGGATATATTCAAACCTTGCTCTGGTTGAAGAGTCTCTGGTCGTACTGGGCCTCGCTGGCTGAACGTGGGTTGGGGACGCCGAGAGCGATGAGCTCACTGATGTCTCTGTCCTGGTCCCTCTGCAGCTTCGACCTGGGGCAGAAAAACAATGCAGGATATTTAGTGAGGATTCACGAGAAAAACATAATGAAGCACACGCAGCAATGACAAGAAAAGAGAAGAATTTAGTGCTGTAGCAATAAAATCAAGTCTTAAGGGAAAGTCTCACCGAGTCAGACAGTGAAATAAGATGTTGGCTGAACTTTTTATGTAACCCTGTGGGTATAACATAATGGAACAACTTAAATCATATTTCCAAAACCTACACGGATTTTGCCATTAATGCTTCACACAGGATGAAATGTGTGTGTGTAATAAAAAAAAAAAAAAAAGTTTTTTTCTTAATGAAGTTCTTGGTGACTTTGACATCTTGACTGTCCTTCAAATAAAAAACAGCCAACTCAAAGTTAAGTGAAAGGTAATTTTAAGATAACAAGGTTTCTGCTTTCTGACAGCTGGATTTGTGATTGTAATGAGCTCTCCTCTGAATTTAAATTCATTCTCTCCTCCAGAGACCCACAATTCCATCAAGTGCCAACCTGACAGTGAAAACACACACATACACACAACACACAAACTGATCTTGCATCACACATGCACAAACAGTCTGTGGATCACTGCAGACAAGGACTACTGCCTGAGTAGTGTGCTGGATCCTGCTGCGTTTGTTCAGTATTACTGCTGGCCACATGAATGATTCAGCAGTGAGCAGTGCGTGTGTGTGTGTGTGTGTGTGTGTGTGTGTATACTGAGAGGTGGATGAGTTCACATGCAGTGTGTTTAAAGTGCGTGTGCAGCACCTCTTATCAGGAGCCGCCCTGGAAATGTTCCTGTCGTGCTGTCTCTCTTTCCTTCTGTCATGGCGGATTTCGTCACGCTCCCTGGCCTCGCCGTCCTCGCCACCTGCCGCATGAGACGAGAGGAGATGAATGGAAGAGAAGGGAAGAAACAAAAAGGGACATTTATTAGAAGAAATAAAACCAACACGAGAAGAGGAATGGAAGACAGATGATGTGAAATGGTGCAAAGGTGAAAAGAAACATGGGGATGGAGAGGGAAAGAGGTGGGTTGTAGGTGATGTTAGAGATAAAAGAAACAAAATATATGGTGTTGGAAGGGGAGAAATGTGGAGCAGGAGACTGACGGTCAGTAAAACTGCACAACAGAAACACATCCGACAGATTTTTGGATCAGTTTTTTCATGCTGATTCGATGTGATGTATCTAAACGGTCATTCAGAACCTATGTACAACAACAAGACATGCAACATTGATTTTTCTACTCGAAATATATGTAAATTATCAGTCGGGAAGCAGACACATCATTTCACAGCTTACTGGTCCTGTCAACGCTGGCAGGGTGAAAAATGTTGTCATCACTTATGCCACTCACGCTCCAGATTAGGAACTGGCAAAGAACTGACGACAGACTCTGCTGCACACACGAACAGCAACACACAGAAACCGATAAAATAATCCTTATCTTCAGGCCTCACCTTTATCCCCGTGACTCTTGATCCCTGCCCTGCGGTCTCGAGCCATTTGGGCCAGCTCCCTCAGCTTCTCCTCCTTTTTTTCCTTCTCCTTCTGGGCCATCTTCTTCTCTACCTGTGCTCTCATCTCCACCGCCTCTCTGGCCTATGGAAACAATCAGCATTTCAGTATGGAATTTAAATTAAAAAAAAAAAGGTTCATATTTTAGCCAATGAACAATGGTTGCGTACCTTTCTATCGGCAATGTAGAGCGCCTCAGCCAGCTTGGCAAAGTTTTCGTTGATGTGAACTGTTTGCAGGCCCCTTCCATCAGCGGCCAATCGTTTATCAAGAGGAATGGTGTAACCCTGAAAGATATGAAGCGCATCGAGAGAGAGAAATGAGCAGAGTAGCGATAAAGGCAATGAAATTAGCAGAATTACCATGACAACCGGTGTCCTTAAATTCAAATATTTAGACAACGTTTTCAAAAAAACACATAAGCCGGCATGACTTACTCACAATATGTGTGAAATTTGGACACATAAAAGCCAAGTGCTCCAGTTGCTTCTGGTGTCACATTACCTTAGCGTTTTTCCAGTTGGAGATGCACGGAGGAATCTTCCACTCCTGCTGTTCCTTCACTGTCATCTACGACAAAAGGGAGAAACTCTGTCACACATAATATTTTTTGGACAATGCAAGTACCGTCACCTTGATTTTTTCAGCGTAGCGTGAAAGCACTGAAAACCCTGTGTACCTTTCTGCTTGGGGAATGCATGACAGGAGCGGGGGGAGATGGAGGTCCTCGAGGAATCTTCTTGTTGATCCTGAAACATACGATCAAAAGATGTTGAGTCATTACAGACTGAGGGGGCAGAGTAAGGCAGTAATGAAAGGAAACTGTCAAGTCTCATTTGACATTTTGGTCAAAATGACGTCTTTAAAAGCAAAGTTCTTTAATAATGGAGGAGCCAACTTGAGATTTCTTAATATATCAGTGGAAAATGGGCGATTAAGACGAGAGTTATTGATTAAGATTTGCAAGGAAACTTTACATGAGAGAGAACTTTAAATTAACAAGTAATGATCCACTTTCTATCAAAAACTTCCAAATGATTTTAAATTTTTTATGCTTCTTTTAAATCCTTCTGCTTCATAGTCCTTCATTTCCTTTGGATATTAACTTGATACTCAATGTCGATTAGCGAACTACAGCAGTCATCATCACAGACAAACACAAATGAAATGCATCAAGACAACATGTGAATAATATAATGCTGGTTTTATTATTATTTTAATTTGGGGCTTTTAGCCTTTCACTTCTGGTTGAGGTACCTGTACTCCTACATTTTGGAGGCAATTATTGTACTTTTTATGGACTATATTGATTTGATAACTTGCGTAATTTTGCAGATCACATGCTGCCCTGTTTAAACTAAATCAGCCCAGCTTTAACAGACGGCTTAAAGTGACAGTGTTGGACATCTTTACTTACTTGAATCGTGGAGGTTCCATCGGATCTTTCTGCATTTCCACCATGCGGATCACCCTCTGTTTGGCCCCTGAGTTAAAAGCCACTCCCTGCTGGGACGGGGTGTATCTTGAGGAGAGACAAAGAGTGTCACCATGAATAAAACATTTTCCTTTACATGCGTACATAAATATGAGCCTTGAGATTGATAATCACTGTGTACTTAAGTGTGTCAGAACATGGGATCCCTCTCATCACTCCCTTAAACCCCGCATGATGTCAATGTAGCATCATATGAGCTCACAGTCTTAAAAACAATCCTCCTCTCCCTGCAGACCTTCTGTGTACTTCAGTGGTTTAAAAACTTAATACATACCTGATGTACTGTGCAGGAGCTTGTTTGTCTGCAGCTCTCACAGGCATGGCAGCAGCGATCTTTTGAGACACCTGTTTATCCAGGGCAGCTCGGGTCTTCTCCGTCAGCTACAGAGGACATATGTTTAAATGCAGACCGATTAGCAACTTCTCCTTCTTTTAACTCTGTTTACATTAAGGCAAAATATCATAAAATCGTATGTTTTATAGTTATTAGAGAGACTAAATGATTTAACACTTTCACTCTACAGTATGGCCGAGTCCAAACGCATGTAGGTATTCTTAAAAACTGGAAGTTCTATTACTTTCTACAGTTTACATGTGACACAAAATATTTTTGATTACATAATAACATTTTCACAGTGAGTTGACAAGTTGACAAGTTGTAAAACAGTAACTGTTCATCTTGGGTACATGGTGTATATAGTGTCACTTCCCCCAAACATACACACTGCTGCATGGCTTACCTCTTGTACCGACTCCTCATCAGGCCTCTGCAGTTCTGGAGCATCTTCATTCAGAACTTCCTTTGGAAGAAGGTCTGTGTACTTGCTGAAGACCACCTGCAACAAGGCAAGAAGAAATGGTTGGAAATAAGGACCTAATGAAACAGACTATAATTAAAAGTCGTGTTTATATGTATCATCTTAAGACATGTCAGTCCTTTTTGACTTGAATCTTTAGACATAAGTAGATCAGTTTTTTAATTTAATTTAACTGTGATGAAAGTCATTTTCTCACAAACCTTATCCTTGCCCTGTCCTTGTCTGGCGATGGCGTCATATTTGATCTTTCCTTCTGCGTCCACCTGCACCGCCAGGGCATTGTTTGTCCTTCTCTTCCGACCCATCTCCAGAGGAAACTGGGCAACATGGATCTCTGGGAAAGCGCCTCCATCTCCAAAATCCTACAGAGACACAGATTTCACAGCAAACATGTGAACATCAACTTAATGTTCACTGGTCTCCATAGCTCTGTGGCAGTTAGCTATACTATAAAGTGTGAGACAATATAAAACAACCAAGCTTTTTAAAATTATTTCTAAAGTATATAAAGTGATTTACCTCCAGTGAGCGAGGCACCCAGCCTTTCCTGTGTCCATAAGGAGGGGGCTCTCTGCGGGACGACACCAAGGCGGTCGAGTAGGACTTCTGGGCCCGGAGCCTCTCCTCTGCCTCCAGCTGGTCCTGAGACAGCTGGGTCGGCGCCGGTAAAAAGCTGGACAAACACACAAAGCACAGGTTTGAGCCTCATTGTTGTGTACAACTCAGTTGCTCTAAGCCCCAGTTAGCATTAGCCTAACGCTAACCAGTCCGAGTGACGTTATCTTTACGCAACCGCGTTGTTTGTAAGTCCTAAAAGCTGCTAGTCAGCTAGCTAGCAGTCAGCCGTCTCGTTGTTAACATTTACAACCACCATATTCAAGCTTCTAGCCGACATACCACTAAAAAACAACTGTCGAACATGTGTTGTGGTCGTGGCTGCGTGCTGCTAATCAAGCTAACGGCAGGCGTTTCGTGTTTTCAGCTAGCTAGCATTAGCTGGTGCCGTTAGCTTTTATAAAACGTATGAAAACGATAGCAGACAGACCAAAAGCACCGATGTGGAAAATTAATGGCGGTCTATATATTCTAGAAAATGACACGGAAACGACATATGACACAGTTACGTGGGTTTAAAGCACAGAAAGGCCTGGTGGCGATACTCACCTCGTCAAAGACATTTTCCCCTTCCTTAGCAGTGAACTGAGCATGCGCAGACTGCGCGTTGCTGGAGAGCAGAGGACAGACGTTGTTCTGCGTTTCCTGTTTGTTTAACACTTGAAAGATCCAAAGTGCTGCACGATTTTAACTGTTTAAGATTCATATGTGTTGGGATTTGAAATTATGATTTGGTAGTGCAACATATTTAATACTGATTAGTTCAATTACAGAGAAAATAATTCAATAAATTAAACCATAAATTAGGGGTGTGATGTCAGGAACACCATCTGGGAAAATATTGTAATGTGCACTAATGTGTAAAGTGTTTCTCGTAATGTACTTGAATCACTTAAAAAAACAGGAAAATGCAGCTGTTTTATACAGAGAAAGTTTCAGCCACTCCTGACAAGTTTACACGTAGTTTGAATTCCTCTGCATGTCGTTTGTCTCTCCAGAGTGATGGATCTCATTGAGGAGGAACAGCCGAGGAGTCTGGTGATGGCAAACAGAGCGACAGGAGTGCAAGTAAGAAACGTATGCCAATCTTTGCTCACACACACACTCTCAGTAAATATTGTATCATAATCCACTCATAATTTATTCATAAGCCATTTCAAGTGTTTTTTCATCGTGAGTTGCAAGCAAAACTCTTTCACAGGAATTTTGAGTTTTGACCCTTCAAGCTTGCTGCAGTGACTCAGTTTATAATGAGAGTAAGTCAACGTGTAAAGTCAGCAGTTGAAAGTTTGATTACAGAGCATATTAAATACCGTACATGCCTGTAAATGTATGCACCCATCATTTTATGTCAATGGGAAGTCACATTATCTGTTAGCATCAAACTAACAGGCTAAGGACAACAACTTGTGGGTTAAAAAAACACAGTGTTTGCAATTCAGGTTCTTACTTATATTTCGGACACACTGAAACATTTTAAATGCTGTTTTACTGAACTAAACAGCATGTAGGAGGGGAGAAGTAATGTTGTGTGCAGCGCTGGCTGCAGGGGATCTGTCTACCAATATATCAAACACTTTTCAGCTTTTAGATTTAAGGTGTTTCCTCAGATCATACATGCTGCCTTGGTCAACTTTGAATTTTGCATTGCAAATGTTGCATTGAGTGTTTACCTGACTCACTGTAACTTGCTGCAGGGATGACGTCTCACTGTCTGTCTGTATGTATGCACTCTCAGGCACCAAAACTTGGCAATGATTGATTTAGTGTGAATTGGTACCAGGTAGCACCAATGTAATCCGACTGGTACAGTTAAAAGTAGCCAACCTTGACTCTCAGCGTGACTGATCAGCACTCGGTGGATTACACTCTTCCACACCAGCGTTACTGCTATCGTTTAAACATTGCTGTTTTGTTTTGGTACCATGAACCGATTCTGCCGGCATCTCTGAGTAATGAGGCAGCAAAAGCAGGAAGGACAGTCAACATTATCCTGTGTAAAATGGCCAGAGGGAAATCCTCAAGCTGCTCCAGTCTCAGTTGCCAGTAAGGCATATAAACGATTCACTCGAGACTACTAAACAGAGGGAGAGCATAAAGGCTGGCAAGATGAGCTCTGCCGTGCAATAGGAGAATTATGTAACGTCGCCATGACAGACCCTGCTGTTATGATGAATGTGATGAATATCTTGACTTAGGTTCTCCTGCCATAATGATCGGCAGTAAAAGTGACATCCCTGCGGTGAATGACTGGTACTTGTTGGTTTTCCTCCTCTTTCTTTCTTTCTTTTTTCTTTCTTTCTTTCAATGCTAATGTTTTTATCTTGCCGTCATCGTATCTCCTGTGTCTCTGTTCTCTTCCCATCTTTCTTCCTTCCTCTTGCTTTCTGTTTCTCGGAGGAGGAGGTGGAGGAGGAGGAGGAGGCAGTCTGTCAGTCCCTCAGCAGAGACGTACTTTATTAATGTGACACAGGGTAAAAGGACACGTCAAAGGAGATCAATCACCAGGCTGTGGCACGGGACAAGAAAGCTTTTAATATACCCAATCATCTGGGTGCTCCTCTTTTTTTCGTCCGTGCCCGGCATTTGGCATTGAGGAGATCTATACCGTTCTGCCTGGCGCTCCCTGGGCTCGCTGCAGGGTGACAGATGGAGTGGGCATCGTTTTACTCAAACGAAATCACCCTTCTGGGAGTTTGTAAGCAATGCGTTAGGGTTTTGAGTGTCTTCTTAGGAAATGTGGGGGATTGAAACATTTGAAACGCCGGGCGTGTTATTCCTCAACGTCAGCCTCAATCAATAACTCACTGGATTCCCTGATGGGATTCTCTGATTGATGTATATAACAAAAAGTCTACAAATCAAAGATGAGAGCTAATCCTCAGCGTTTAATAGATGATACCCAACATCTTAAGGTCAGACCGTGGCATCAGGGGGAAACGTTTTCTCATCATGAGGCCACACCGACAATGGGCGGGGGCATCCACGTGCTGTGATGAGAGCCGACACGGAGGTGGCAGCGCCAACGGCTATGTTAATGCTTCCAGCAACAGAAGTGTGTGTGTGGGGGGCCGAGGGAGGCAACACATGCGCTGTCGGTACGTCAGTGTCATCACATGGCACGACTTCAGTGTCACTATAGAGCACAGAGGGACCCGAGGCAAAGAGGAGAACGGGTTTGACTGTCTGATCGACAGACACATAAGTAGCCTTCATTCATCATCAGGCATTGAGCTTTTTATTAGATATTTATTCATCAAAACGTTCTGCGGTCTAATCAGATTGTAAACAATGGCCGGGACATTTAATGAGAACTCCTGGCTCCAGGGTTAGGAATTGTTTAGGTTGCCACAAGTAAGCAGGAGATGTCCCAACTTTCTGTTAGAAATATCTGCGAATGTGATACGACACATAAGTAGAAATGTCAAAATGCAATGTACAGATGTCTACATATCAGAGGTTTGCAGAAACGTTTCCTACTATATGTTATTTTTGTTGACTGGGCTGCTACATGCACAGACACAAGAGGCCTGTCCTACTAAAAGTGTCTTCTGCATGTACCAGAGAAAGCTTGTTAGTCTGTCCCATATTCTCCCACTCAGCCTATAGCAAAATTTGTCATATGCAGCCCCGCGGTCCTGATCCCCAAACACTTGTTTGCTTTTTTCTGATGTATTGCAAATCCTGTCGTGTTACCTTTTTAAATATAGGAGAACTTTCCTGAGCCTCTCCGGGTAAAAGCAACTGCTGTGTTCACACTTTTTTTTTAAGAGCAACTGGGAATAGAGGAGAAGCTGAATGAATAACATCAGGTTACTGTTGTAGGATATTTTCCGTAATGCAAAATGACGGAACCTCTTGGGCTCCAGCACAACTGAGATCTAAAAATAAGCACTGTGTTAGTGAACCACATCACACCTGAATGTCTCCAGCGTTCACTCCTGAAAATAACCAGGGATTACATTTTACTCTTGTGATTAGTCTTACAAATTTAAACCGTACGTAATGAATTGAGCAAAAACACAAATCTGAACACCTGGTTGAATCATTCAGAGGATGCCGTGGTTAAATCTGCTCAAATTTCCGATGTTGGCCCTGTCAGGTATCAAGACAAGCGCTCCCAGCCTCCTCTCGCCCCGAAGATCCCCTTCGGACCTCTGATAGCTAAAATGAAATCTATCTTGACTTGTGAGCTGAAGATTGGGGCTTGACGTGTTCCGTCTGAGTTGATAAAACTGAACACCGGGCCTTCTCTGTAGCCGGTGGAACATGATGGGTATTCGTTCCCACTGGAGAAAGGATGATAGCATCGAGCGACTCGCGCCTCTTTCAGCCAATGAAATGGCCGCGTGGCATCAGAGATAGAAACATAAAAACATGTCCAGAGAGAGCGGATCCGAGTGGATCGCCATAAAACATCAGTGCAGGGCCGGCGTACAGAGCCAGTGGGCATTCACCACTGCACAGACAATACATGTTGTTACATCCAAATGACATGTTCAAGTATGGTGCTGATAACTGATATGACATGCAGTTAGTTCAGCTGGATTGTAAGGCCAGGTTATGTATTAATATTTACTTTTTTTGCCTACAATTCTAAATTTAATGTACATGTATTTGAAGTAGTTTATCAGAGGACACACAGTCCTGTAATCAGAAATGTTTTGCTGGCTAAGATGTCTGCTGAAGCATGCTAACCAGCTAGCATCGGCCCGTCCCTGTCTCACAGCACTGCTCTGAGCTCCCTGTTTGGACCACTAGCTGCATGGCTAACTGAGCTAACTTAGCAGCAGCTGGTGGTTACTCTGGTGAAATGCTGCCCCTCATTTGTGATGGTGTAAGGTGGCCAGTTCTTACATATTGCACCTTTTAATGTGAAAATATAGTGTAAAAATAAGTGATATTGTGTGATTACCGACAAACTCATTGCTTCACAGAGCCAGACCCAAAATAAAAAGGGTCTGGCTTGGTTACTACTCTTAGACTGGGTTGGTTCAGACACTAGTACACCCACATCTTCTGGGCATTTATCAAGCCTCCACAGCTCATGCAGTGCTCTCATGAACGATCACAGCGCTCTTTTGTTAGCTCTACCATTGTGTCACAAATCTTCATTCGAAGAAGAAACAAATGGAAATGTTCCTCTATTTTTTCCCCGCATACATCATCTCATGTTCCCTGCCCACCTCAGACTCTGCTGTTTTCCACAACAACAACAAAAAAAATCACTCAAAAGGTAAACACTGCGGCGCAGAAGGCTGCTACGAATTCATCAGCTGCTCGAGCTGTGGGAATCCAAATAAAGTTTCCCTTCCACTGCCTCTTGTAAGCGGGACTTTTGTTCTCAAAGCCGAGCTCCTCCCTGTCGGAAGTGATTCATGTCACAATTATTACCAGGTAAATACTGGGAGGAGAACGGGAAGAGGAGGGAAATAAAAAAAGGAGAGGGAGAGCAGGAGCCTCGTGGCTGCTCGTGGGGAGTGAATGAAAAATGAAAACAACTCAAAGTGGGTCAGCAGCCTGCCAGTTCCCAGTCTGGTGAATGCATGAGCACATGCACACACACATATATACGCACACTCACAGCTGCATGCATAATACCAAAGCGGATACGCAAATTGAGATACTCGAGAGGACTTTTACTGCATGAGGCACGGCGCGTTTGACAAAGTGAGGCGATGCTGTAGTGGCACTTTGCTTATTCGGTGTTGCTCTGTAGCCCTCCGCCTGATATCTCACACAGCTTTCCTTTTTTTTTACTGCGAGCTGGCCGCGATTAAACACGGCCAGGAAGATGGTTCTGAGATTAGTTTGAGTCCTGCTCACTCCTTTACCTGTCACATGTGGTTACACAGTCTGTGTCGTAGCTGTTCCCCCTCCCTGCAGCGGTGTTGATGAGGGGGGAATCGGTTTGAATTACATGGATGTGCATTCTTGTACGTCAGGCAGAACATCATGTGTGAATCCAGGAGACAGGTGTGGAGAGAGAGCTGTGATTGCTGGCTGGTGATCCCTGACTGATTAGTGTGTAATGTTCTCAACTATCTATGCACTTCTTGGTCACACTGCAAGTTTAAGTTTTTTTTTTTTTTCAATGGTTTCTAATTTCTCCTTTACCTTTACCGCTGACCTCAGCCCAGCCAGAGGCCGTGCTGTCAGGCCATCCCTCCCTGAGCGGGAGTCACTCCGGCTCAGTGCTCCTGTTTGCTAGCGCCAGGATGAAGTTCGGAGAAAGGCCCGACCAAACAAGCAGCAGCTTAGGAGGAGCTAAACAAACTGCATGGTGCCGCCAGGGGAGCCTTAAATCTGGAGAGGAGCAAGCCTGAGGTGGAGGAGGAGGAGGAGGAGGAGGAGGGTGGGGGTTGGTGATGTTGCATGACACACTCTTAGGTAAAAAAACAAAAACAAATCCCCGTCACACTTCATCTTTGTGCACCAGCATTTTGTCATTCTGATTTGGATCACTAAGCTATTTTGTGAGGAACATGCCCACATTTGTCTTATGGACATAATTAGGTCATCGGAATGGATGATTAGGTCTGCAGCAGAACGGATGATTCAGTGTTTATGACCACGTAGTTTACGCAGTGATGCAAACAGCACAAACGCATTTACACATCACATGCTCTCTGCTGCCTGCTCGAGGTTGTGAATCATGTGTCGAAACACTCCGTTTCATCTCTCACGTAATGGCTGGACGCAACGTGATCTATCAGCAGAATTGGATGCAGTGTAAATGTATTCCACTGAAATGCTGTCTTAATTGCATGGCTATTTAATTGCATGTTTCCCCTCTTTCATAAATTAAAGAGTGAGTACGTAACACAGCGGCGTGTTTATTCACCCATCGGCTTATTATATGATGAATGAACCATGTCATGTACATCAGATGCGGCGTGCTCGCCGGTTCGCGCCTTCGCCACCAGATGGCAGCACCACTCAAAGCTGGGTTGTCAGGCTTTTGCACGCACATACATTCACACACACGCAAACAAGCACACACACTTTCCAAGTGACAACAAAGGGGCCCGCAGGTGTTTCCACGACTCTGAGCTCGACTTCACTGCATCTGTTTTGCATGAGAAAGAGGCAGACATTGAAATGGTGGGATGATGCTCGAGCTTTGTAGCCGACTGTATGGTTTTTCAATCTGAGTGTGCTTGTGCACAGTTCTGTGTGAATGTCAGAGAAAGCACTGGCAGAGGGTGAGAGAGGGAGAGAGAGAGCCAGAGGCGGCCAGTCAGGGCCTCTTTACATCAGCAGGAGGGCTGTCTGAGATACTACTCCTTCTGTGTTTGGACTTTCTCCAACTTGTGCAGTGCTCATCCCATTCAGTTCGCTGGGAGGAAGGCGGACTCCCATCAGCAGTCCCATCCTCGACCTCCCAATTTGGAGTGGAAGTCATTCATTTCCTAATCAACGCAGAATTGCTTTGTCACTCGGAGAGAGCGTGTTGTCGAGGGGGCAAATGAGAGCTAATTAAAATGCCCTCGGCATGCATCAGCAGCCTTTTCACGCAATTACTCAACATGCTGCGTGTGTTCAAATAAACAAGTTGAGCGGCGTTGCTCTCTGATAAACCCCATTACATGCCGCGTTCATGTCTTTTCGCACACATGGCGCCGGGGCTCGGCGCCTTGCTGCCGTTGTGACCTTGAGAAGGGGAAGAGGAGATACAGGCGGCGCTAGCAGCAGCAGCAGCAGCGTGCAGGGCTAATCTCCAGAGCATGTCGCTCGATGAGGAGGGCTGATAGTGAGCAGCAGCGGCGGCGGCGGCGGCGTCTCCAGCAGTGGAGATACCCATCTCTCTAGATTTGAGACAGAGCCTTTTCGAAGTGAAGCTACGGATTTGAGAGGCAAGTTTAAGCGTCTGCTGTTCAGCCTCATTTTCTGCTCCATTTTCTGTTCGGCAGAGGTAACGCAATTCAGTTTGGGGCTGACAATCAGATGATCCTTCCCCCCCCGCGGGCTCCCAGGGCAGGAACAGAACTGGTAGATAGCTAACGCATCACTCAGTGCGTTAAAGCCTGTCTGGTGTTGGTTGGGTGACAATAAGCCGAATGAGGGATGTGAGTTTATGAACTTGTAGTGGTGGTTTCCTGCAGGTTACCACTGTGTGTGTCAGTGGACATGGTTGCACACACACACACACACACACACACACACACATGGCTGTATGTGGGACATATTCCTGTCACAGTTGGGGAGATGCCAGGACAGCTGCGCCCTCCAACCACTGTCTGATTGATTTGTTGGAGCAACGTTGGCCCCGGTGCTTTCATCTTTATGCATGGAGGTTCCCCGAGGCGGTCCACCCCCCCAATTTTCCACACTTCCTCTCCATCTTCATTCCTTCCGTTTACCCCCCCTCCCCACAGATGCTCCCTCAACCCTACCCTTAACTACCCCTCCACAGGCAGCCACTGTTCTGCAATGGACCCTCATTATCAGAATATGTGCAGGCGAGGTTCACCGAGGGACGGCGGCGTCCTCCACAGCGACCGGATGACATGTTTTGGTGGCGGGTGGTGCGATGGGGCCACTCCGCCTTAACTGCTTTCGACAGGTAAAGGAGACGGGAGGTAGGACGCGCAGCTGTGCCCACACGTACCTGGTAGCAGTTCAGCTGCCGTCGTCTCCTGAGGAAGAAGGGGACACAGCTGGGATGTTCAGGGTTTGTTCCACGGCGTAGAGCTGGTGTTTAATGATATAATGTTGGCACGGGCAACTCAAGGCTTTTGTGTTATCGTTAGTCGACAACCTGTACGGCAACTGATCATTTAGGAAGCTGCATATGTCAAAAAAAATGTTGACTCCTTTTAAGAATGTATTCCAACTTGTTTGAAAAGCAAGAAACACAGTGATCGCATCGTCACTTTGACACTGCAGGATCGGTTTGTTCTGTGTCCGTCACATGTTAGCTTGGCGTGCAGGCGGGTGATGTGGTGCTTAGCCTCCACAGCCACTGGACAATGTTACTCCCGGTAATTAGCTGCAACATAAAAATGAGAATTTGCCTGGTTTACTAACGTTTCACACGTTAGTTGGCGGATGTGTGTAATCCGGGGCTAACGTTAAGCTAGCTGTGGGTGGTCAGTAAATCCCTGTACATCTCCTTAAACCAAAAAAAAAATGCATCGACTTTATTTTTCTTCAGGTGTTAAATACAGAAGATGTGACGTTTAAATGTTAAATGTAACCTTTGACAAAAGTAAGATCAATGCAACTCATTACCTCTGCTGTGTAATTAGGGATGTAATTGCTTTTTTTTAATGATTAAAGGAACTTGCTGTTTGCTAATTAACGTGTCACATCTCATTTGTTTATCATACGTACAAACTTTAAAATGTAAATATGACATCAGCCGTTTTATGCTAGCCATGAAATAATGTGGAAGACGATAAAACTTGTGTTTGTTTTAGTTTATGTACAGAATATGTACATATATGTAATATATGTTTTGAGTTTTAGCTTAAAGGTGCAATAGGTATGAACTGTCCAGCCACTGATACTCAGAACAAATAGGTGTCAGCGTATCACCAGAGTATGATGCTGCTAACTTCGCTCCAGCTTGTTAGCTCAGTTAGCTAGTGATCCGGACTGGCAGCTTCAACTTGCTCAGTCCTCCTGGATCCACACACTTCATATATTTTATTTAATTTGGATCAGATATTCTGTCCATCCTGGGAGAGCGATCCGTCCTCTGTGGCTCCTGCTGAGCTTTCTTCCATCTTTTTTTTTTTTTTTTTTTTTTTAATCTTTGGACAGAACCAGGCTAGCTTTTTCCCCACTGATTCCAGTGTTTATTCCAAGCTAACGGCTCCAGACACATATTTATCTTACAAACACGAGCGTGGCATCGATCGTCTCATCTAATACTTTGCCAAGAAAGCGTGCATGTGTGTATTTTACCAAAAATATCAAACTGTTTAAAATAGTCTTAATCTTATAGCATGATGAAGATGATGTTTTTTCCCTCTATATTTTGTGCATTCTGTCAAAGGTATTAAATTACAAATGGAGCAGGACCAGGCACATCGGGCGGTGGGGGTGGATAGTCATTTACATCTCGGAGGCAGTGAAGGGTAGCGAACCCAAATGGAACTGCCACCACTGTCTCCCCCTTGGTTTTATCGGGCTCTCTCTGAATTAGCGCTGTATAAAAGCAAACCGTAATATGGATTTTGCAAGGCCTTCCCACATAAAGATAGAGCTCGAGCTCCACCACTGGAGGCCAAGGCACGAGGAGGAGGAGGAGGAGGGTGGGGGGATACTGTGGAAGATCACAGGGCGAGCATTTCATCGTGCCGGCCCGAACCGTGAATCAGCCATGCATGACAGAAAAATACAAGGCATGAAATTAGCTACAGCTCCCCTCCTCTGTGATCTGTCTCCCAAGACATCAGTTGCTCCCCTGCTGTATTTTTTTTTTTTTTGCTATACTTTCATTCCATTACAGATAAACTGGCAGAAAAATGCAGATTAGATTTATTATTAGAGGGGGTCAGCGCAGCAGAGTGGTGTGGAGAGTCACGTCCAGCGCAATTCTCTGACATAATTTGCCGCCACATCAGATCGAAAAAAAAAAAATGTAAGTAATAGAGTCGCGTGTGATGCATTTCAAATGAGTACACATATTTTTAAAGCTGGCAGTAGCCGAGAGGTGTTCCTTTCAATTATTTAAAGACGAGGCTGTTTTAAGTTTTAAAATTGTTTATGGGAAGGGGTGTGAAAAAAATAAAATAAAATAAAAAAAAATGCTGCAGCAACGACGCCTTAAAAATGTCTGCGTTTTATGTCCCGGCTGATCTACAGCCCTCACAAATAACTGCATCAAAATCACACAAACTGTGGACTTGGAAAACTGAAGGGTGTACACAAGTATAAAATGAGAAATACACCAGATTTTCACATCCTTTGGCTAGTCGATGATAGAAATGAAGCACAGCATGTGTAGTAATCATGATGGCGTCTTTATGAAAGCGTTCAAGGACGTCGCCTCTGTTGGAGCTTCTGCTGGGTTTTTTTTTTTTTTTCCCCGAGATCAGCGTACATCATTACACCCACCACTTCATGTTCTCATGTGATGGACCTACACTCGTCCTTGTAACAATCTCGAAACCACAAAAAAAAACAAAACATGTCAATTGCGAGTGCCGTTGGGAGGAAGGAGTCACTCGACATTGACTCGATTGACCCTGCTCTCCCGCCGGATTGAAGTGTTTTTTGCCTGAGTGAACAGTGTTTCAAGGTTACGGAGAGAGAGAGAGAGAGAGATGCAGTCAAACGTAATGGCAGCCTGTAATGAGTGTTTTCCTGTGGGATGGACGGTGACTTTGTGGATGGCAGGTGATTCGAGGCCTGAGGGAGAAAAGGATTAGAGACCGTCCTGCCATCTTTCGAGTTCAGGCTAATTTAAAGTGATAAAAAGTGCACGCTCGGTGTCACTTACACCTCCGTCGCATTTGTTCTGCTTTTGTCTCTCCCGTTTCCATCACGTCTCCCGTGTGATCGCACCTGTCTTTGTTGTTTTCATTCTTTCTTTTAACGCCTCTGGAAAAAAAAAACAACAACTGAGATATCTGTTATATCCTCGTGCATACTATTTTCCTTTATTACATTCAGTTTTCTGCTCCTTCTGTGATCCGTGTGACGTGTCATGTGCAGATGAAGACCTTGTCATCAGCTCTGGCATTAAACCCTGAGATGGTGTAAGATGGCTTTACAATACTAGATAGAAAGCCGGAGAAATGCGTGAAGAAGTAAAGACGACTCAACTGGACTGTGTACACATGCTTACTGCATCCAGGCACATGATAGATACGTGTCTTTAGATTTAATAAAAGCCCGCTCATGTGCAGAATATCTTCTCATATGGCCATATATATATAACATTGTTGCGCAACATGCCACTGAAACGGTATACGAGCTTTTCTTTGAGCTCGGATCCTCACATTGTCCGCCTGCATTGACAGAAATGACACGGTCGCCCCTCCGTGTGTGTGTGCGAGGCGTGTTGTGCCAGTAAATGGAACAGAATAAGAGTCACTGGTTTTTAAAGCGTCGTGGCAGAAGTAATTGATAAATCACGGCGCGGTGCGATGTGGACACTTCATTGGGGCCGCGCGCTCGCCGACTACACCCCGCCGTACTGCCGAAGCAACGAGTGCCATCGCCGGCTCCTCGTCGTAATTAATGTCACCACAGGAAAAAGAAAAGGCGTGAGGGTGTGAGAGGAAGATAGAGGCGGAAATAAGCAGCTAGCAAAACCTCGCAGGACGACATAATTCACGGTTGGACTTGACTATGAGATAATGGTGGTAATACAAGTAAGGAGGGCTGTCTTAAGAGGAATCCTATAATTTGGTGTGCTTTTCGGACTGTGTGGCTACATGTCATCCAAACCCAACTAGTTACTCATTAACGTGTTTCAGACCTGAGGGCTCAGCGGAGCAGGCTGCACAGTCGACACTGATGTATTATTTCACGAAGCTGTTGGAGTTTATGTGTTACCTGTGCATCCGTCAGACGAGGAGAGCGACATTAGTATTCCTTCAGAGTCATGTGACGCATTCGAGCTCAATATTCATTCTCCTCTCAGCTGTTTTCGGTCCCAACAGGCTCCTGAAAACTTTCTTCTCATTAGCTGCTAAATGCTCCAATATGTTCACTGGCTGGGTGCTGATGTGAGTGTCTGCTGTGTGGTGGTTAGGAAAAGGTGGTGTTATTGTGGATTGATGGAGCTTCTTTTTAAGCTTTTTTAAGAGAACATCTGTCTGTCAGTTTGTCACACAACCTCTGTCAACTGTTAATATGCAGACCAAACTTTACATGTGTGCAGCAGGTTTTGGTCTCTGTCGCTAACTTCCCCGTTCATGACGACTTGACAGGGGGACATTTTTACATGAATTGCTCTTTTAAATCATATTAAGGCTTAAATTAACGGCCTTATCTCAGCTAATTTGTGTACCAGAACTCGATCTCTCCGCTGTGTTTGGTGCCTTTTAGATAATGTTTAATGAAAATATCTGACAAATAGTTTACTGTGCAGTTAATTGTAGGAACAGACCGGAGCGGAGGAACAGATTATGGTCTTTCGGACTAACGAGAAACCCTGATAATTGGCAGACAGCTGTGGGCGGAGCCTGGAGCTTCAGGAGGAATAAACACCCGGAGTTCAGGAGAACCCAGAGTTTAGTTTAGAAACTTTTTTGGATTTAAAAGTAACTTTATCTCCAGTCTCACTTTCTCAACCTCAGCTGAGTTCAGAGCTGCAGAAATCCAGCCAGGTCCTGTACCGCCCACCTTCAGCTTCACAGCGGCTCCGTGGAAACTGGAACTTTTCTTTTATTGAGTATCCAGATTATTTAAAGAATCATCGGCTGAACAGCAACAAAAGTACAGGGGTGACTCATGAAGGGCAAGAAATGAATCAATAATAATAATTGAAATAATAGTTATAAATCTGCTCCTGGCAGACACCTCGGTCCTCTACGTGCCCTGGGAATCTACATGTATCTGTGTGTAAAGTCTCAGACATCGCATCAGATATGTTGTATTGTCAGATGTACCATTGAATTGCACAGTATCAAACAGGGAGAAGGTTTTTCATTGTGATCAAATAAAAGTGACTTCTGCGTATTGCAAGTCTATTCCGCAAGTGAAATGTTTACATGCATTCCTGACATCCGTCCCTGACACTGTGGGTTTCTGAATACTCCATCATGTTTTGCTCTCATTTTCTCGGCGTGCTTTGCCCCGGTCAGCCTTGGAAAATGGAAGATGAAGCAGAAGTGGCTGTATAAATTACAGGCCTCCGGGTGAAAAGAGAAGACAAGATGAGAGAGCAGGAGAAGAGACAGGAAGCAGATGCGGGGCGAGACGGTGGCTGTCTGACAGAGCGTGGTGAGACACAATAAACAGCATTGTGTGTTTATCTAATCAGACCTGGAGTTCTAATGATGAACACCAACACATGGGAGTTGTCGCTCTGTCAAACAAATGAGACTCTAGTTTGGTTTCTGAAAACGATATTAGTTTAGTGTTAACAGCTATCTCGCGCTCTTTTTCTCACGACACCAATGACGAGTTGATTGATTTGTGATACAGTACGACTAATGGACGTCTGCATATGAACAACAACAACAAAAAAAGGTGCACAGAGCTAATTAAAAGTCCAAAAAGTATGTTGATGAACCGTCGCGCAAATCTGCTAAGAGTAATTTGTCCCCCGAAGCGATCACATGTGATTTTCTTTTGCTCCGGGGCAGAGTTAAACCTCCACCTGTCTCAGCCCACAGTGTTAATCTGCAGCAGCTATATATCCAATCCACTTTTCGTGTTTCCCCTCCCCGCCTCAACGTGGAAAAAAAAAACAAAAAAAAAACAACCCAGATGCATGTCGATGCTCAAACGGGGCTTACTGATGCAATTCTGTTCTGTTCGAAAAACACCTGCAGCAATTTCTTTACCGAGCGCCCCCGAAGCTCAGCGGTATTTAAAACCCAGCACACCTTTGATCGACACGCATGATGCTTTTTTTTTTTTTTTTTTTCTCACCCGCTCGGAACCGATAGCAACAATGCATACTTAAAAACCTCGGGGAAAGGCTACAAATTAAAGGTTGAGTTTGTAAAAACAACTTTAGCTTCTTGTATTGCCGTCACGTCTCCCCCCCACCCCGTCTCGCTGCTTTTCCCCGAGTAAAACAGTCCAGTCCCTCGCACGGTCCCCGCACTGTAGCAACCCAAGGCCCGCTGATCAATGCAACCTTAATTTGAGAGCATGGATTATAATAGAGGCATTAGCGTCCATTGATTAGGAGCTCCGGTGAGGGGGGGCTGGATGCAGTATGAATGGACAGTCGATATAAACGTCACTTGCAATGACAAAGGCCCGCAGACCCCCTCAAAGCCACAGGGGGATTTAAATGTCAAGAACAAGCTTGATGTGAGCGGGAGTCGACCGGGCTTCACGTTTAGTTTGTTCTCCGTCTCACTGTCTTGTATTTCCAACCTTTCTTTTAAAATCCGTAACGTCCAAGTGGCATTTTTATGTTTCAGGCAAGCTCTCGTGACAAATGAGAGGAGCGGTGATGAAGACTTTGAGTAGGTTGTTATTGGTATTGATTATACCAATTAGGGCCAAAGCACCACAAGGCAGCGACACCTCAATTCAACTTTCTTACTTAGAAACAGAAAAAAAAAAACCAAAGACTCGGGTGGAAAAATCTGAAAAATGAAGCTTTGAGGATTGTAACAGCAGCAAAGGAGGAATTCAGGTGACTGAGCCACAGATTCGGACCAAAACGTAGAGCCGGACACGGTGGTTAAAACTTAGAATCAGTCCTTTAATGACAAACCAAACTTTACAAGGTGAAATGACCCAGATCGAAATGGCTGAATGTCACAGAGAACAGATTTACATTTCATTCTGCTCTTCACTACAGTGACGTCCAGTTGGTTTAGCAAATTATAGGATAACTCAGTGTGAGCTGTCACGACAACCAAATATTACTCATCCTGTACAGATGTATAAGTATCAATACTGGTAAGTATTGCAGTGTCTACGTGTTCTATTCATCCAAAAAAACAAGAGCACAAATATAATCAAAGACTTTCTTTCTGTCTGAATTAAAAAAATATAACATTTTCGCGGTCAATAAAGTCTCTTGTTGTACTCGACTCCGTGCTGTGATCACAATGTGTTGTTAGTAGCGGTGCTGAGATGCCGCAGCGTGACCTTTGACGGGATCGCTGCAGGTGCCGCCGAGCCCAACAACCTGCGAAGCTCTCCGCATGAAAGCTGTCCTCTTATAAAACCCATCAACTATTTTGAGCTTTATTTTTCCGACACGGGTCTATTCTGCATGCAAATGTGAAACGCATGCGTGTGAAAATTACCAGCGCCTCTGCGAGATAACGTGCATCTCGTCCCTGTAATGTCCTGTTTCCAATCTGAGATAACAGACAGTTTGGCTAGTTTAATCGGATTAATGAAACAATCGGGCAATCAGCAATCATTAGCCGGCCGAGCCTGAGAGCGAGCTTTTTTTTGGGGGGTGGTGGGAGGAGAAAGGGCTGAGGAAACAACAATAAATAGAGCCAATCGTCTTTATCGGTGAGCAGCACATTGCTCATCCACACCCTCAGCAGCCAGTCATCCGAACCCTAATTAACTCTTTGGAATTGGCTGTTTTTTTGGCCTCGATATTCCTCCCCAGTATTCGCTGCCGGAGACTGTCTCTATCGCTTTATTTTTTTTGGGTGGGAATATAATGATAACCTGGGCGTGCTGCAGGGCGAGGAAAAGCATGCCGGGGGCAATAATATCTCCACTCTGCTCGCACTTCTATCGACTTCTACCTGGTCTGACGGCCGGCCACCGAGAGCCACGATCCCAGACTGCCTCGGGTGAGAGGGAGGATCAACTTCTGACAACGCGGAGCCCCTTCTTTAATTTTATGGGATAAAATTACAGAGAAGTGTCCAGGACTCCTCAGAGTGGCTAACAAGGAAAGACGTATGGCCACACGGAGGCGTCCTGGCCGTCTCCTCGCTTGGCACAGGAGATCTACGGCATTGTTGTGGCTTCTATTCCTCTGTGGCACTGTGTGCTACCAGGCCTCCTTCCTCCTCCCTCTTCATCCTCCTCTCGTGAAGCATGAAGTAATAGCGGTGGCTGTGAAACTGCTACGCTTGCTGTTTCATTCAACCCCCCCCCGCCCAGTGGAGCATCTGGTCGGTTTTGAGCTGTGCAGTTTTGCGAGAACGCTCACCCCGGGCCCCTCAGTGTGAAGCTTCACCCACTAACACAGCGACGGCATCTTCAAGCAGAGCATTTTCATTTTCCACAGCTTATGCTAAATACGGCTCTCTGATGCAGCTGGAGGTAGCTGCTGGAGACCGAGAGAGGGGGAGAGACGGGGGAGAGGCGGAGGGTTGGAGGGCAGGGTTGTGGCGGAGGCTAGGCGGGGACATGCTGGGCTCATGGGAGAACGAGGAGTATGACAGGGAGATGGGCTCGGGCGGGGTGAAGGGGTGAATCGTGTTGTCATGTTTGGCGGCAGCTCGGGGGGGGTAAAGGCTAATTTGACGTCTGGAGGGGAGGGACGAGAGAGGAGACGCGGTGAGGCTAATGTGGAGCGATGCAGAGGGGGAATGAGCTGAACACTCAACTCACTCTAACAGTCAGGTTCGCTCATTCAGTTTATTCCCACGGAGGGCTGATGTACGAGCCAGGCAGACGGAGTGGGTGGGACGGAGAGCGAGATATGAAAGCGGGAGCAGGGGAAAGAAGAGAAATGCGAGCTCAGGGCATAAGTAGGAGTGTTACATCATGGAATTGTAAAAGATTCGGTCAGGTGGGAGTTTGTCTCCTCCAGGACTGAATTTAAAACCTCTCTCTCTACAAAAAAAACCCCGAAAAACATCCCTGCCTGATAACTCACAGAGCCTATTATTCCACAATCCTCCACTGGCAGGTCAAGCAGCAGCCTGCACCAGCGAAGCCCCCAGGACAGAGCGCTGCACCGCGGGGGGAACTCTGCCGCTGTTCTCCCCCCCCCCCACAACCACCCGCTGGCAGAACAAACTACCCAGACACCCAGGGGCACGGCGCGCTATGGGTGCTTTTAAAGAACAGGCCTCCAGAGCTTTTCTTTATTTTTAGCAGGGCATTTTCATGTTCATTAGCAAGTAGCCTGCCGCTTGTTGTTTTTTTTAAATTTGCATTCCTGGTGTGGTTTCCCCTCTATTCCTCTACTCCTGCTTCAGAGAGCCTCTGCTAAAGCGAACAGTGTCATCAGACGATGCAGAAACGCGGCGCTGGCATCACCTCTCAGCTCAAGTTGTAGTTGTTGTCAGCGATGGAGCTGCGTCCACCTGGCGAAGTCGGGCATCCTCCTCTGACCTGCTTCTTTGTTTTTGCTTTTTTTTTTTTCCCAGCTGAAAGGGTCACGAGACAGTTGTGTCGAGTTTGAGAAGTTTATAGGGAGAAATCTCACTTTGACAGACCTCGTAACTACTGAACAATGTGACGAGGAGCCCTGAAACCAGACGCTGATGTTTTTGTGAAGAGTCACAAGTCAAAACGCTGCTGCAATCTTAGAAAGCTGACATCTTTACGTTACGTCTGGACAAACTTTCTGCTCCACACGCTTCTGTAACTAAAACAAAGCCTGTTCCTTACATTTATTTTCCATATTCTAAGAAAAATTAAGCATTTCCAACAGCACTTTGTATTGTAAACTGAAACTTTTGATATTTGAACATAGATAAACAATGATTACTTTGTGAGAATGCAAAATATCACAGCTCCCACAGTGCATGAACACCTGTTACATGGTTAGCTGTGATTTAAATTCAGCTCTATTTATGTGTCCAAAAAATGTGAAGGTGTAAAAAATAAAGAAATGTGGTCGAGTGGAAGTACGACGTGAAATGGAAAAATGGAATTAAAGGTAGAAAAACCTAAACATACTGTACTTCTGTGAATATAAGGGGTGTATTAACTGCACATAGAAGTCACGGTCGGGTTCATATCCTGGTTCAGGAGTCTGTGACTCACAGTTTGTGACTTTGCAATAGCCTGAAATAACAAACGAATGCATGAGGATGTGCTGATGATTATCATCTGGGTCGTGGCGTTGAATGTTGAATGCACGTTTCCGTTCATGAGCGTTACAATGACGGCGCGGTGCTGACACAGAACTTCCTCTCTCTGTTGCTGTCGGTGCAGGTGGGTCCTCCAGCGCCGGCATTTCATTTGCATTCTCATTTACCAGCCAATCAGCCCCTCTTATTTTGTGCTAACTTCAGCACGTGTTGCTAATAGCGGAGGGATAAAAGCTTCCCGCGTGGAGCTCGTGCTTGTTTTGGTTTTGGTTATGTCGGCCGCGGAGGTTTCGGGCACGAATACATGAACCAACTTAAGTTAATGTACTTAGTTTCAGTCCGGCACAGTTTGCCCACTGGGGTTTGGGTTATGTAACTACATCATGGACTGCATCATTATTAATTTAGCCTGATTGTCGTTGGATAATTCATGCCACTCATACGTGTATTGTCTCCGTGCCACAGGGTGGCATTCAAATCCTGACGTGCGGCAAACAGACAAAGTCAAATATTTTATTCACGTCGCTGCAGACAAAAGGTTACTCTGATTCATTGTCTCTGCTCGGCTCTTCTCTCTCTCTCACTCCGCCGTCCTCCCGTCTCTTCCCCCTCTCCTCTCTGTCTTTTCCCCTCCGTTTCTCAGGAGAGCTCATTCTTTCAAGCTTATTTCCCATGAGCCTCCGCTGATTGTGCGATTGCAATCACCCCTACGCAGCTGCCATGGTGACAAGTAAGAGTGTATTCTTGCTCCGAGCGCAAATTTAACAGCACATTCGATGACATAAGCAGAATGAGGTGTGTGTGTGTAGCGGTGTGTATTGTGTGCATGTGTAGAGTGCGCCTAATTTATCTAACTGACTTTTACCCATCAGGAAAAAAAAAAAGGCAACGGGTGTCAGGAACCGGAGCGTTATCTCCTGCTGTCTGGCTGCGTGTAGCGTATGAGCGTTATTGCATCAGAAAATGAGAAATGCCAACAGATATAGTACAGTTATATGTCAATTTGTCAGCAGCTCCTCCTCTGGGGGTATCGGGTTTGTCAGTGAATGGAGGTTTTATGAGAGCTGTCTGTCTGTGCGTCTCTGTATCTTCTACAGAAACCTCTCAGAGGAGTGGAGGATGCCCTTGCTTGTGTCAGACCAGTGTGTCAGAGCAATCTGTTTTGACAGGCTCAGAGAGATGTTTGATAGCGAGGTGCCTTTTTCCCGTCCGGAGAAGGAAATTGGATGGCATTTTTGGTTTCTGTCATACATGCCTGACTAACCAGTAGAGTCACTGTAAGCAGGAGATATATATATATATATATATATATATATATATATATATATATATATATATATATATATATATATATATATAGACACACACAAACTCAAGTATATTATGCCATCCCCTGCAGAATTTTTCCCAATTATGAGAGTGGCAGGTGGTTTTGCGCTGTGTAACAGGCCTTGAGTAAATTATGGTGAATACGGGAAGAAATAACACCTGAAAAACCCAATTTCACACCACATAAAACTGTACATCAAGCAGCTAATTGCTATTCTGAATGTACTCTCTTGTGTTTTTGTTCGCCGTCAGAGGCAGTCAAGCCGAAGCAGTATCGCAGACACCGAGCTTAAAAGTCTGATGTCACACCGGTCAATGCCGAGCCCCCGAGTCTCCTCTGCTGGTATCTACAGTACGCAGCTTTTTCTTATTGAATCCGTCCACACTTGACTGACTGAATGTGTCCTGGAGCTGCTAATGCACCCCCCCCCCCCTTTCAGTCTCTGCCTTTTACTCAACTCTCCTGCCTTTTCTCATTCACACTCACATCTCCCTCTTCCTCACCCCCCTTTTTTTTGTTTTTCATTTCCGTCCACCTCCTTTATCTCGCTCGTCCCTTTTTTTTCCCACCAGACGATGCTTTTCATTCCTCAGGTTTCGTACGCCATCTCCCTCTTTGTTTCACTCCCTTCTGCTTTCATTTCCTTCTCTTTCCCGTCATCTCGCGTGTCTTTTCTCTCTTTTTTTTTTAATTCCACTCCAGATCACATCACGGGCCGCGGCTCCAGTCAGACAGTACAGACAGATGCGCACATTTCTTTTAATCATATCATTAATACAGTCCACTCCGACAAAGCGCAGGATATCAAACAATTATTCATGAAACGATATTAAAGGCTGAGCTTGACTGTTTTTTTTATTTTTTTTATCCCACATATAGAGCAACACGCTCCGTCTAAGAGTCGCTTTAGGCGATGATCGCGCTGCTGAGTGCTGGAGTGCCGTTAATTTGTCTTCTATGATTAAAGAGCAGCCTGGCCAACCATGCAGGTAAGCAGAGAGCAGTCGGAGTTGAAGTTGAGAGGCGACAGACTAATACAACACCGCTGTGTGAGCGAAATGCAGCCTCCACATTCGCTTTAATGGGACTGATGGTTTATCAGACTGAGGGCTGGTAAAAAGAAAGAAAGACAGAAAAAGGAACAAGCAGGGTCGTCTTGAATAGAGAGCTGAGCACGTCTTTGTCTCCCTGATTTTTTCTGCAACAGCACGTGGAAAACACGGAGGACTGAACCTGCCAACATCACTTGTATTTGCAAATGGAAATACAGAAATGAAGTCTCGAAAATAAAGAATGTGAATACGCAGGGGAGTTATACAAAAGCATAGACTACAAAGGCACATATATCAAATATCGCCTCTGTTTACTTTAAATATCATTTTTTCAGACAGACAGGCCACTTGGCAGTTTCATTTCTCTGTTGAAAAAGTCCAACACAGTGGCCAATCACATACCTGCAAGCTCACATACTAAAGACTTGTTTGCTGCAAATGCTGATTATCTGGAAACTGTCATGAGGAAAGCTAAAGCCACTGGAGACCCACATCCACTGCAGCCTTCCAGTTATGTAATTTAGGGTCTTGTTTACACTATAGATAAAAAAAGAGAGTCATTTCATGGGGCTCTATGTAACAATCTGCAGCAGTTTTCATGCGTTAATCACTTTTTTATTGGTGAGCGGATTGTAACGTGATGTGAAAATCGGAGGACGTGACCTTACAGACGAGTGACGAGTGCCTCCCTCCGAATCAATCGCAGAAAACACAGGACACGCCGGATCGCTCTGCAGAACAGGTGCAACAAAACCTCCCTGCTCAGCTCGTCTTTAATCAGCCTTTTGCAGTCAACTAGATAACTTATATTGTGTTTATCTGCTCTTTGCCCCACACTGCTTGTTTGTAGTGTGTATCCACTAATGCACTTCCAACCATTATTCAGTCCTCCTCCTCCTTCTTGCGCTCTTTTCCCCGAGGAGAGGTTCAGTATTTTCGCCTGAGAGTGCTGGATGGGGTTTAGCAAAACGTCCACGTCCTGCAGCTCCCTCCCTCCACCTCCTCAGCCTCTCCCCATCCAGACGTCACCCGATTACCAAAAACATGGAGATTGATGATGCAAGTTGCTATATGAGCTGTATGTTAGATGTTACCAGCTGCTGATGTGGACCAGGATGAAACAGACCGAGACACCCCCGCTGATTTCAGAGTCAAACCTCCTGACCGCGTTACTCAAACTGGCCTCACCGGATCATATTTTATCGTCTCGCCGGTGCTGGAAACCAAACCTGACATCATCAGGAATTCAGCCGCCTCGCGAGGTAAACTCAAAACATCCCCAAAGTAAAGTTGTTTTTCTCCTTCTTCTTCTTATTCCTGTTTGAGCGAGGCAGCACGCAACACAAGGAGCAGCCTGCGATGCTACGGGCTACATTGTAATGCGGAGATATCACAGCACGACATTTTCTGCAGTGCTTGAGATTGTTTAACCCCGAGTCCAGGTAGCACCGCCGAGGAGAGTTTCATATCCGTGTAGTCAGAGTTGCATAAAAAATGGACTTCTCTGATGTGAGTCTCTGCCGTAAAACTGTCACCGTCACAACTTCCACCTCCCATCCAGTGTTTGTTGTGGAGCTCATTCGGGTCAAAGTCCAAATGAACTGAACTCTTGTTGCAGAAATTCACTTGTGTGTGCCGCCAAAGCTCCTGCAGCTGCTCTCTCTACGTTGGAAATGATGCCTCTTGTTCTGAGCTCGGTGTTGAACTTCTGCTGTGACGTAGTGTCGCTCTAAACTTTGCTTTCTAATCACTGTTGCAGTGCTCACAACAGGGAGTAATCCAGAAACCCAAAGCTTTACTCTGCCAGTAACTCTTAAGTATCGTCACACGGGCCTTTGTTGAAACATTTACACCTGAATGGACACCGGGATGGTTTTAGAAGTCCTGGCGGTCCAATCCTCCTGGTCTTTTTATTTCCAGAGGATAATCATGAACTCTGGGTTTGGTTTATGTGAAGAAGGACTTGCTCTGACTTACATCACCGTCTTGAGTTTGTGAGAAAAACAGGTGACACTGATTTGTTGCTGGATTGCTGGAAAATGTCTGACAGTTTCCACCTGAGGACCCCGATGGTGACGAAGCGGCATGAGGCAACACCAGGTTATCCCCCGTTTATGGAACGTTTTGATCGTTATTCAAAGGATTGTGGGAGTTTTTAGGCTTTAAGAAGTCAGGCGACATAATTTAACGAGCAACAAGTTACCTATCTGGAAGAGGTCACGGTGGATGAGTGGGTCAAAACACAGGATTGTCACCCAGGACTTTGCCTTCAGGGCTTTTCTGACAGAAACGCCGGGAGCATTTACTGTAAATATGACAAATAAAAAGCAGCAGTTGGAGTTCAGTCAGACAAAAACTACCGCTTGGCAATCACATAACGCCATATGTTGCTTATTTCCGCAGCGTTTCGCTAACAATCAACCCGTTTGTGAGTGTTGATGCAGCCGATGAGAATTGGTGGAGGTCATTTTGTCAGGCTGGCGGCGTCTCTTCAGCGTGAGACCTCCCGGCATTGCTTTCTAACGCTGAAAGGATATTGGAGGTGACATTAAATAACCCCAACAACTCCAAAGACTATTGAAGTTTTGAAAGCAGGAGACAGCGTTTCTCCCCCACCAACAACTTGAGCCAAGCAGTTGATACGAAATTGTGAGGAGGAAGCACCCGAATGACGTCTGGGGGTCAAGTCAGTCAATGTTAACACAGCCGGAAAATAGTGTGAGATGAAGTCTCCAGTGAAGGACTGACCCTCTGTATGAAGTGTATAATGTGAAGTCTGCTATACCAACAAAAAGGGTTAAATGAAACTGCTTTTCGCGTCTTACCAACCGCTCAAAGATACAAACTTTGTGATGCCACGCTCGAGTCACAGACACACAAACACACTGCGCACTGCGCTCTGTGGACCGTGTCTCTGCTGGAGATGCTCTGAACTTTAAATGACTCAATGAAGACGTTCTAAATGTCAGATGTCTCGTTTTCTTATTTCCTCTCACTTTTGCTGTTTGTCCCTTTTGCATTTTATTTTATTTTTTGTTTTTCCTACTCCACACTCCACCCTTCGCTCATTTTCTCTCCCATCTCGTCCCATCTCCTCTCTTCTTTACTAATTGTCCCTGTAGCCGCGGGCACGAAAGCAGACGGGGAGACGATTACACAGAATTTGCCGTTATGTAATTCATTATCTCTCCGCTCCGTCTTGATTGGCTAACTTGGACGCGGTGGGTGATGGGGGGTGGGGTGAAGAGAGCCTTGGCAGCGTGGAGGGAGAGGAATAAAAGACACTTTCCACACGGTGCACAGAGTAAAAGGACGGCCAAGGAGTGTGGTGGCTGGCCCAGTGTTCATACATGGGTCATTGGTTCCAATATATATCTGAAAAGAAAGAAAGATGGGAGGAGGCGACATCACTGAGACCAGCTGCTGCCCCTCCTCCTCTGTCCTTCATCTTTAACAATAACACGCTGCTTCTTCTTCTTCTTCTACTTCTTTTTCTTCTACTTCTTCCGTCCCCCTTGATGCAGCAATTGTTTCTCAAGTTGAACTGCATGCAGGGAAACAAACCCAAATCAGAGCACTTCGTTATTATAAATCACAACATGCACGTCTAGTTCCTCCCGTGTTTCATTCATTATCCATGTGTCTGGAACGAGTCGTGCCAGAAGACAGCAGGCGACGACGTAAATAAATAAAAAAATCTGCGCTCTTTGTTCCAGGTCGCAGGTTGTATGAATGTGGGGAACCTGACAAATTGTACTCGTCGCTGCTTACTGATTGATCATCAACTGAAAAGACGATTGTCAGTGAAAATGCTGAGGGACTTCAGACCGTATTTTTAGAGACAACAACATATTTGGAAACCGATTAGCTACTGTTAGACGGCAGCTGACGTTAGCATTCAATAGCTAAAATGACCATTTGATAGGAGAGACGTACATTTATTCAAAGATACACTTGTTTAAGCCTAAAAGTGAAACTCAGTAGATGTAATTCAACAATAATGTTCGCTAGGAAGCGGCTGAATGCTAACACGAGCTAATGGAGCTATCAGATACATTGTTTTAGCTTGATATCTCCCCACATTTTCATCTTTTCAGCTGCTTATTAATCAGGAGGTGGTGAAATAATAACGATTTATCGGAGTCACTGTTTTTATCAGACTCGCAACTTGGAATTTGCTCACTGGACGTTTTAGCTTCCCATCCTGAGCGTGACGTCAGAGGACAGACCGCAACCCAAATTAAATCAAATGACGGGTGTTCTCCATTAATTCTAAGACACTAGTAAAAACCCCTTGGCACTGCTTTGACCACGCAGCAGGAGAAAAGACCGACACAAAAAGAATAATCTGATTCAGAGGTTGGAGATAGAAGAATAATTGTCTTCTGGATTTTTTTTTTCTTGTATTAAACGAGTCAGAGCGCAATAATGAAAAGGGCGCCGGTTCAAATGAACCAAAATTTTGCAAGGTCACACTAATTCACTGTAGGCTCAATAGATGCTATCTGGAAAGGAAGAGGGAGACGGAGGAGACGGAGGAGACGAGTCGCAGCGGACAGAGAAAGAAAAGGATCAGACGGAGGAGACATTGTGTGGAGGAACGAGACGGAGCGAGTGAGAAACAGTCACAAAGAAGCGGGCGGACAGAGGCGGCTTATAGCAGGACCGCCGTCCCCGGCATTGTGTATTTGTCATCATCCCCCTGATTCACCGCCGTGTTACATAACACTGAGCAGAAGGCCACGATTTTTTTTTTTTTTTTATATAATAAGTGCTCACTGCAGGACGCGTCTGTCTCAGTGTGCCATTTAGTTTTGTATTCAGACTTTTGTAGGAGCAAGCCAAGAACATGAACTCGTAAAAAAAACCTTCTCAGCAAACCTGGACAGCAAAACAGCCTCTGCTGACTTCTGACCTCCGGGGAAAAGACACGGCGCTCACGTATCTTCTGTTCCAGGATCCATTTTTCATCACCAGACTGAATTCCCTGGCCGACTGTGGGATCTGCTCGGTCTGTTAGTAACTGAATGAATGAAAAATCAACCTGGAGTATTTCCCATTATTTATGTAGGAGCAAAGAAACTACAAGTGTAAGCATGTTTCTGTCGGGAGCTTTATTTAATGTATAGTGTGAGAGAGGTGATGGTGGAGTTATAGCTTGTGTATTAGGCGGTTGTAACTGTCCTATAGATTCCATCCGCAGTGTCAGAAACACCTACACACACACCGGTCCATCACCGCTGCCAAGATACGACATGCAGATCTCCTCCAAACAGCGAGTTTCTGCCGGTAGCGCTGCAGACGGTTGATAGTGCCAGACGACATTAAGCGAGCGGTAGAAGTTATCTGCTCCTTTTCTTTTCAGGACACACATTTAGCAAAACTTATCTCCACGGCGAACCCTGAGTTCATCTCTCTCTGCCACAGGGAATGAAAGAATGGGAACACAGGAACCAAACGGCTGTAGTCGTCAAGGTGAAGCTTCCTCAGGACTTCCTGCTGCACCGTCAAGCTCCAAAGACGTCGGTGAAATAGCGAGACGTGGGTCAAATCCCAACGCACCCCCTGCCCCGGACCACTTAGCCTGATTCTTGTTGGGCAAAGAAAAGTTAAGGTGAAGTGTTAGCGCTACATGGCATTTCAGGAGGAATCTTTGTCGTTTCACTGTATTTGGTGCCCTTCTTTGTAACAAACACAAAGCGATGGCTGCTAGTTGGCTGATTTTTCCTGTCCTGCATTTTGTCCAGCTGCTGCACTCAGGTTAGGGCCACTGGCTGCTAATGCTAGCACTTAAAGCACCAAAAAATGGATATCAGGACTTTCTCTTCCCCGCACTTGTCATTATGTTCAGTCTTATTAGCAGTTTGTGGCATTAGAACTGAGTTGGAGTTAATTTGTCTGCTTATCAATGCAGATAAATCATTTCATTTAGCTCGTTTTGCTTCCCACACGGACTCTTCTGCATGCAGCCTGTTTTGGTTTTTGCGAAAAAAGCGTCCCATACACGAGGTACCAAGGCAGGCAGGCAGGCAGGCAGGCAGGAGAACAAAAAAGCAAGCTGTAATGATCTGAACCTGATGTCATATTACAGCAGACATCAAAAAGCAGAGCAAAACTAAATAAACCAGTACAAAGCGCGGAGAGACGAGGAACAAAAGGCAGCTACAGAACTAAAACACAGCGAGCAAAATGCAGGAGTGGGAAACTGAAGTCGGAACAGGACTGACGTGAGAAAAACAGACACACTGACAAAGAGAGACGCAAAGACACAAAGTTAAATACACAACGGAGACAGAAGACTAAGAAGGGACAGCTGGAACTAACAGGGAAATCAAGACGGAGTGACGTGAGGATGACTCTGACAAAATGAAACTGAAACCTGAGACTGCGACCCAGCTCAAACCCACCGGTAACATAACTGGCCGTTACTACTCAGACCGCAAACACACTACAAATGGAAACCAGGACAGTTATACAAAGATTCTGCATCCATAAGCAGATATCTGTTCAGAGAGATTAGGGGCGCTGTGACTACGTAATGTGCTTACGCACAGCGGAGCTTTGAGCTAAATACTAATGTCAGCCTGCTAACGGTTATGTGTGTAGAGTATGTAGTGACGCTCTAACCTCCGTAACCAGCAGCTATAAATCAAGTCTGAAGAGTCGCTGTGTGTCGGAGCTCCTTCGGTCCTGCGGTGACGCTTTCAGTTTGTTCTTGCGGAGCTTTTTTAAATCCTTCAATCTGTGATATCATCCACGTGCAAAGATGTCGCTCATGCAAACAATCTGCTGTTGAAACATGATTTTTTTTCTGTCACCTTGTCATTGTAACCACAGTGCTCATTAGATCTGACTCCGTATTTCACAGCCAGCGCGGCGCCACAGAGGGCGTCTGGTGGCATCCTGTTTACACATGTGTTGTTTGGTTTCAACGAGGGTCTAATGATGAGTGAACTTTTATTTTTCTCCCTCCCAACCCCCAAAGTAAACTGAATGAGAATAAACTGTCAGTGAGCTTTGCCAAAATGACTCTCCAGACACCTTCTGTTTATCTCTTTCAGTGAATAACATCTTGTTACAGTAGATAATCAAATTTGAATTTAAAGCGGTGATTAGGCAAAGCACATCGACAATCTTTCATTTTAAATGCACGTCGGCGCGCACAAAGACGCCCGAACACTCTCACGCTTGACCGTCTGAATTGCACCATCATCACGCGAGCGGTTTGCATCTGTCTTGTCTAGTGTTTGCTCGAGACGGCTGCGTTTAAATCTAATGAGCCTCACTGAGACTGAGCTCCTGGCTCCAGTGAGGTTGTGCGAGGCGTGTGGAACCTAATCCTCTCTCGCACAGATCACTGACTTACAGCGATCAGCTAATAACTCTGCCAACTCTCTCATTAACCGCTCTCAGTAACTCTGGTCTGGCGCCTGTGAACCCCACGCTCAACACACACACACACACACACACTCAACACACACACACACACACACACTAAACACACACACACGACTGCTTGCAGCAGATTAAAGCAGTGAGTTGTGCCTCCACATGCAAACATAAGCGCACATGATCTCACAAAACCCTGCGTCATTTCCCAAACCTCGTATTTTGACTCTGATCACCTCAAATATCTAGCTGAAAATTCTTATATTAAACATGAACAGCAACATTTTTAATAGTCAAACAAATATTGTCATTTCTTCAGTAACAAATAAAACATACATACAGGAAAATATCGAATAGTCGGTAAAGCAGTCGCTGAAGCCAGTCGACAGAAAAGTGAAAGTACCTTTTTAATCGATGCTACGGCAGCAGCTATGCTAACCACTTAGGAAGCCGCCATTGTTGCTTTTCTCACTGGGTGTCAAACTTAAAGGTGCAATATGTAAGAACTGGCGCCCCGGTAGCTCAGTTTGTTGGGGCGCTGCTGTCCTCGCTGCAACAGCCGAGGGGTTCGGGTTCAGCCGGTGGCGCTCGGCTGAATGTCGTCTCGTCTCTTTCAACCCATTTCCCGTCATCGCTTAACGCTACCTTGGCTACCTGTTGAATTCACACTCCCAAGAATTAGGAGCAGCGAGTCACCTGCTAACTGCTGCAAACTTTAATGTTTATCCATATCAGGTACTTACAAGCCATTTACAACGGCAGGTGGATTCTTTAAAGTTCTTTTTCGTTGCAATTGTTAGAAATACGGTTGAACAATTGCTTTAAATTCCTGCATAAATTGACTCATATGGATGTTTGTGGTGATCCTGTGTGGATTCTGCAACCTGCCTTGTCATAATTAACAGGAAGTGTAATTTTATTGTGCCGTGTGCTGCCGTGGGAATAAACAAACAGACAGTCTGCAACCCGGTTGTTTCACCGGCGATGCCAAACCGACTCGACGTGTTAAAACACTCTCATGCCGTCCATATTATTAAAAGAAACAAAGACTAACGATAGCCACGACACTACTGTTAGCTTGTTGGCTCAGTTAACCTTCTCCTTCTCCCTCATCGCTACAGTGTGGACATTAGCAAGTCTGCAAAAAGTATAAACACAAGTCGTTGGCATCTGTATCGAAGCTGTGAGGCGGCACAAACTAAAGGCTGGTACTTTGCAACTTTAGTGAGAAAAATTCTAGTCCAAATTTTATTCACACGTACGTAAGATATAAATAAACAAACAGACACAAACAAATGCATTATTTGCTCTGTGGGTCTCTAAGTTGGAGCACTGAGCCAGAAGACTCAACTTTACCTGCAGAATCTGGGTTTAAAAACTCGTCTTGTTTAGCAGATGAGCGACTGAAGAAGAAGAAATGCTGGAGGTCAAGGATTTCTGGTGGTTCTGGTGATGGTAGCATGTGTCCTGTGACTGTTCATGAATTATGCACCGTGTTGCGGTGAGGAAGCCGCCTCAGCTGTTAGAATGTAAATGATGAGCATCGATGCCAATCAAGTGAGTTCCTGAGGGCAGCCTGTGTATGTTATTGCTTTTGTGCGCGCTCATCTTGTGTCCGTGATGTTTTCTCACGTCGCCCAATCAAACCGAGTTCACACAAATCATTTTGTATTAATCTAACGGCCGGGCGCCATAATTCACTTTCGGACTGTGGCAAATGTGTCGTCGTTCCCCTCCGTGTGTCTGAGCCCGGAGAATCTAACCTTGTTAATGCTCTAATGATATCATCTCTGAGCGTAATGAACTAATGTGTCAAGTCGATGTCTCTCCTATCTGCCAATCTCCTTTCATCAAGTGAAGTGTTTGGTAGGTGGGCATGTTGGTAATCTTTATAGCAGTTTTAATAGCGCCCATTATTCCCCCCGTTCCACTGCTTTTCACAGTGATTCAAAACCTGCTGACAGCAGCAGCCGGCTGCCAAAGCAGCAACTGGCGGACTCATTATTTCACAATCAGGAGTCTTTTATTTACCTCCATCGCCACTCACAATCTCCATGGGAACTAATGGAGACGTTATTCTTATTAAAATGAGACGAGGGGAGTATGAGCTGTCCCCAAATTTCGTGCCCATTAGCTTTGCATATGCATGCGTTGTAAATAACAGCAGCTCTATTCAGCCTTATCATTCGAGCGCTGAGATTTGTGCTTAAACCGACGTCCTTTATTTCCCGAAAAAGTTGAAAGCTCTGCGACGTGTTTGGCATTTCTGAGCCGCATCAGTGGTTTCAGAGGAAGTTCAGGTCCCTGCTGTCAATTACCGCCTCATGATAACTGTGTTTTCATTGCCTGACCCTCGACAGAAGAATAACTTTCATACAAACAGACACACACACATGCACAAACTCACAGATGTGTGTGTGTGTGTGTGTGGCGCAGGAAGTGTCCACCGAAGGTTACGGGCTGTTTGTTTTATGTGCTGTGCGAGAGCTTTTGACAATTGTTGATGACATCGTTTACGGAGTGCTTTTTGTTGTTTTTTGCTTTGATATTTGCTATTTTTGTCTCAACTATCTTTTTTAAGTTCACGTGAAACGGTTACTAATGTGCTTATTGCTTTGGCATAGTTACTTGTGTCGGATACCGTCACAAATATTGATCGGTGTTCACAGTAGCCAAAGATCGGGATGCTAGCTGTCATGGCACCAACTCTGCCCAGACTGGCAGCTTCCAGCGAACACGGGCAAAACCAAAGCCTCTGAGAAGACGATACTGTAAATCGCCTCCATCGTTCTCGCAGGTGTTCATTGAGTTGTAGCAGAAGGAAAGTTTTCTGTCAGGAACAACTTATTTTGCACATTGTTGGGCCTGATACTGGTGTATAGGTGAGATATAGAGCCAGACATGTGTGATAAATAACACTTAAACATGTTTTTTTTTTCCTGTATGGGAGCTCTAAAGTCAATCTTTTCCATTCAGTAATATCTAAATTCTCTTATTTTGAAGTGGAGCCCTCGTGTTGGTTTGCAGTCCCGCCCTCTGTGTGGTTTCCCTCCTTCCAGTGTTTTTTACTTCCTGTCCCTCACCTGTTCCTGTCCCTCACCTGTTCCTGTCCCTCACCTGTTCCTGTCCCTCACCTGTTCCTGTCCCCGCCTCACTCCACCTGAACATCATCCCCTTGTTATTGTGTGACTATAGTCTCTGTGCTCCCTCTTGTCTTCATCACATTGTTCCGTTTCCTCATATGCTCCCCCGTGTTTCACCCCGGCATCCTCCAGCGTTCTCCTGTGTTTCCTTGTGTTATTCTTTGCTTTTGTTTGAGCTTTTGTGTTGTAATTTTGCACTGACACTTCTTGGGGTTTTGGTTTCTTTGTTTTTTTTTGTTTTTTTTTGGGTTTATTCAGCTTTTTCATTCAAAGCTCGCTTTTGTTCCTCAAACCCGCCCGCCTCCCTCGTGTTTTGGGTCCTAACCTTTCCTTCAAAAAATGTGACATAAATATCAATTAAGCCTTTTCACAGCGCTGGAAAAACTGTCAGTTTTAAGCCGTACTTAATTAATTTCTCAGTGTAGCAGCTGTAACACGCAGAAGCATTACGCCTGGTTTTATCTGTTGGCTTCACTGAGATCATCGTCTTCCTTAAAGTTACCAAATGTAGAATTGTTATGTGAATATATATAATTATTCTGGTGACATACATTTTTATTTATAGAAATGAAATAAGACAAACTGGTGCCGACTCGATGTGTTGCTTCCAATCTCAGTGACTTTTCACCGCAGAGGTGATTGACAGCTCTGACGTTTGCAGAGAGAGAGTCTGCTTGGTTGAAATTTTTATTTTAGGAAGGAAAAGCAGAAAATCAGTGAAGCGGAAATAAGATGCCCCTCAAGGCTCATCATGTGCTCAGACTGTATCACGTAAAAAAACAAAACACAGTGACAGGAACTTATTTCCTAATACAAAAAAAATATAACGTACGTCTATATCCCGCTCGTGTGGAAACAAATATTCATCTCATGCAATATAATCCCTTTGCTGACATCTTTGGAAAATGATTTGTACACTGTTTCAAAGGTGAACGCGGCAGAGAGATTTGGCAGAACTTAACGGAAAAATATCTAATATTAGTGGGCGTCCTGAAATATAGCAAACAAAAACATCTGAGGAAAAAAAACAATCACATGTGGACCTGAATTCGGATTAGCTTCTTTCGAATTGATCGATCTTTTTTTATTTTTTATTTTTTATCTCTCCTCTCTGGCTGAAGACGGATAATTGCATCATCACTTGAAAAACAAACATGAAAGAAATCAACATGTTGCGTGCTGACTGGGTACCAACCTCCTCGCATGTTCCTTAATATTTAAAGTGTTTATTTCATATCCTCATTCATGCAGTTTCATAATAACAGCAACATCTCTCTCCCTCCCGTTGCTCATTCGGTTACAGCCAGAGTTCGTTAGACTTCACATTCATAACGGGGGGATAATTCGCAGCCTTGGTTTCCTCGAACAAACCGGTCCTGGATGTACAAAAGCTGTCGTCTAAATACACTGAACCCGCCAGAGGGAAAAAAAAAAATCCATACGATCCTGGCAAGAAAAATGGATCCTTGTAACGTTTAATTATTAGAAATTGCTGAGCACAAAAGTTTTGTAATAATAGCCCTTCAGAGGAATACATAAGCATTTATCCTGTAAGGGAGAGAGCCTGTGGTTGTTTGCTTTGTAATTAAGGACGCCACAGATCCTGCAGCTACTCGGCTCTCCTCCTCCTCCTCCTCCTCCTCTTCTTCTTTCCTCCCCCCTTGTCGGCAGCAGTGCTCAGTGTAATCTCTGGTCCTATTAAACACATGCACACATGCAGATACATGCGTGCACACACACTCATATTCTGTGTGAAATCCCTTTAGCTGGAAG